>NC_133621.1:288059270-288284270 GCF_048593235.1 Sminthopsis crassicaudata
CCTTGCTGCTACAGAAGTGATCCAAGGGGGACAGAAATCCCCTGCTGTCTCTGTCATGTGTAAAGAATAAATATAGCTATTAGTCAGAGACATTAATATGGGTCAAAACGATGGTTTCCGTGGCTTAGCTAGCCCAGCCTGCTTTGGGAAACAGCTATGGCTTTTTTTAATATGAAGAAACTATGAACTCGGAGATTGGGGGAAACAAAACCCCACATGTTTACACAGAGCGTATTTAAGTCATCAAGCATATGCTTGGAGCCTCCTGTGTATCAGGCACTGTACTAAGCCTTGCCGATACAAAGAAAAGCCAAAACCAAAAGCCCAGTCATGGCACTCGAGAACCTCCCAGTCTAATGGGACAATAAATAACGAGGGACAATAAAATATAGACAGAGTAATTAGGTGACTATCAACTGAGGGAAGGTACTAGTATTAAAAGAGTATTTTAAAATATTCTTCCTGTGAGTGAATGAACGAATTATTCACTTAATAAAGCAAAGATAACAGAATTTAAGAGGAAACCAGTTCTAGTAAAATAAATTTAATTTGTTCTCATTCAAGTTCACAACTAGAGACCTCTTTAGGGGAAGGGGTATCTGCAGACCCAGGTTAAGAATTTCTGCAGTAGATTATAAAATAACAGGTTTTGAGCTGGAAAAAGAGCTCAAATACGATCTAATTCGGTCCCCTTATTTTATATACTAGGAAATTAAAGCCCAGAAAAGCTAAGTGCCCACTTAGGTTTAAATCCCTCAGGTAGTAAGCCAGCCAAAATTTAAACCCAGATTTTGGCACCAGGATAATTACCCTTTCCCCTGAAGACTCTGTCAATCCTAAATGTGTTCTGCTGCAGTGGGACACAGATCAACAGTTGGAAAGGACTCATCTTGCAAATGTGGAAACTGAGGCCCAAGAAGACTAAGTGATAATCCAAGATTCGAACTTAGGTTCTTGGACTCCAAATTGAGCATCCTTCCTACTGTCTCATGTTACCTTTAAAATCTCAGATCCCTTGAGCTCCATGATCTTAAGACTGTCTAAATATAAGAAATTAATGAAAATGGGGAACAATATTCTTCAAGGGTCCCAAGCTTCTTGAGGAAAACTAAGCTAACAAGCCCAATATTCTGTCCCCTGCACCACTTAGCTGCTCACCTAGCACATAGTAATAGGTGCTTAGTAAGTATTTGTTGACTGACTAGCTTCTTAAGGCAGCCCATTCCATTTTGGGGTCATTCCATTGGTCATAGAGATTTCCCTGACATCAAATCTAAATCTACCTCACTATAGCTATCTCGAACTGCTCCGAGTTTTATGTATTAACAGCAAGCAGAACAATCCAGGCTCTTTCCATAAAATGATCCTTCAAATATTTGGAGCCAATTAACATGTCTCCTCTATCTCCCATCCCCAAACCCAAACAATTTTTTCATCCATCAGCTGAATATTCCTTGTTATTTCCACTTACCCTCTTCAACCAATCAAATATTAATTTAAAATATAAATTTAAATAATTAAGTGCTATGGTATATTAAGTACAAGTTATATACTTCATAAATAGGAAATAATTAACAGAAGGAAGGTACTAGGATGAAGAGGGGCTGGAGGAGGTTTCCCCGTAAAAGGTAGGATTTTAGTTGGGACTTAAAGGAAGCCAGGGAGGTCAGTAGTGAGGAGGGTGGGGTATTCCAGGTATGTGGGACAGCAGGAGGGAACACCTGGAATTGAGAGATGATGGAGTGCCTTGTTCGTGAAGTGGGGTCAGGTCAATATGTAGAGGGGAAGCCTTGGTAAGAAATGGGCTACCTCACCAGGTGAGGCAGGGGTGAAGGATGAGAGATTGGCAAAAGTATCTGAGGGATAAAAGATGAGAAAGGAGAAAAAGGGAGCTTGATAGTCTCAACAACTTCTGTAAAATATGAGGCAGCTGTTATATAAGACATGATGAGCATGGCTGATTTCAGAAAGCCTTGGAAAGCTTTACATGAACTGAGGCTGAGTAAAACAAGCAGAACCAGGAAAACATTGTACATAGTTACAGCAATATTGATGACCAACTTGATAGACTTAACTCTTCTCGGTAATACAGTGATCCAATTCACTTCTGATAAACTTTGGATGGAAAATGCCATCTGCATCCAGAGAGAGCTTTGAAGACTGAATGCAGATCAAAGTATATTGTTTTCACTTTTTTCTTGTTTTTTTTTCTTTTCTCATGATTTTTCCCTTTTGTTCTGATTTTTCTCCCCCAATATGATTCATATAGAATATGTAAAAATGAATGTACCTGTATAACCTAAAAAAAATTTTAATAGACAAAATTCTCAGCTGAGAGGTAGAAGCAAAGAGAGTCATGGGAGGTTTGAGGAAAGATGAAAAGTTGGAAGAGTCACGTAGGGAGTAGAGTGGAAAAGTGAGTTGATGAGGGAGGTATGACAGCATTGCCTAGAAGCAGTGAGAGCTCAGTTGAGCTTATATAACATAAATGTGTGGTATTCTTGAGTTCTTTCATTGTCCTGATTATCCTCCACTTATTAATGCCCTTCCTAAAGCATGGGATTCTTATAAAATGGGAATCACTATAATTACAGAGAAACATGTGAATCTGATCCTTAACCTTCTGAGAATGTCCTGATGACTCCTTAATGTAACGACTCCTTTCCTCCAAAAGATTTCAACCATTCTTTGTCTGACTTCATGGCTTTAAGTACCCCCTTCAAAATCTGGCCTTTGAAGAAATCACTGAGTTACCAATCACTTTGGTTCTTGTAGACACCAGAAAAGAAAAAAACTAGAAAAACTCTGCGTATAACTCATGATTCTTGTTGTCCCCAGGTAACCCATCTTTTTGACAATGGAGCTACCGTCTTTTTTGCTGTTTTCATGGCAGTTTGGGGTAAGTTGCTGGAAGATATATCAGTAAGTACTTTCTTCCGGATAGACTGCATAATACAGTTCTCCCTGATCTAATCTGATACCAATACCCCATCTAACTTGAATTTTCTGTGTGTGTGTGTATTTATGTCCCAGTCTCTCTGTTATAGATTGTGAGCTCCTAGAAAATAATTCAGCAAGCAATCCTATAAAGTATTTTTAAGGGGCCAGCCTGACTTGGCCCTGGGGATGCAGAAACAGAAACAGTTCCTGCTTTCAAGGACCCTGCATCTCATTGGAGGAACCACATGTTATTTATCTTTGCATCTCTCAGCATTTAGCTGCTAGAGAAGGAAATGACAAAGTAGTCCCGTATCTTTGCCGAGAAAACACAAAATGGGATCATGAAGAGTCGGGCGTGATTGAGTAGCAATAAACAGGAGCCATTTAATAGTTGTGTCTGATAATTCAATGAGTGGTTCAGTTACTTCTATCATATCCAACTCTCCATGACCCCATTTGGTTTTTGGTTTTTGGCAGAGATACTGGAGTGGTTGACCATTTCCTTTTCTAGCTCATTTTACAGATAAGGAAACTGAGACAGACTGAGTGAAGTGACTTGCCCAGGGTCATACAGCTATTGTCAGAAGCCAGATTTTAATTCAAGTCTTCTAGATTCCAGCCCCAGAATTGTATCTTCTATAGCATCTAGCTGCCCAAATTCAATGAATATGTACTTTTTAAATTCCAACATTGAATACATAAAAAGAGTTTTGACTAAATTGGAGTTACTTGTTTCTCAATGTAAAATTAAGGCCAGAAAAAAAAAAGTTAAGTCCAAGACTAAATTCTGAATCTCTTCATTTGCTTCAGCTAACATTCTAGAAGAAAATAAGGCAGCAGGCATTTATATTAGTATTTTAAACGTGGTTATAATAATAATATTTATCTAGCATTTTAAGGTATGAAGAACTCTTTACAAACACCATCTCCCCTCCTTTTCTACTGTACCACTTTGTGCCTGGCATACAGCAGGTATTTAATCATTGCTTCTTGGCTGATGGAAAGGCAAGTCAAAGATTACAACCAAATGCAGGTTCTCTGCAGCCAGCCTTTGCAACACCCCTTGTCTGTTCCCTTGTTTGCTTTTGGCTCCAATTCTCATCTTCTCTAGAGATTCTGCAAGACTCTGTTTTGAGCGGGCTGCTTTAGCCTGCATGGACCAGCCAAGATGAGGCTACCTCCAGGGATGATTGGCCCCTTGCCAAGTAAAATTGATGGCTGGTCCTCCATAAATTGGAGTTCCTGAGGCTTTTCCTTAGCGCTGGATTTTGTTCAGAAACATACCACAGAAATAGCAATTACAAAATCCAATTTGGCTTCTCGCCCCAGGATGGGGAAATGGGGGGCACAAAATGCCCTCAGCAATGGGGGGGAGCCAGATGTTGCCAGATACAAGTCAGGAGTGGATCGTCCCCCTGATCTCTTGGGGTTTGGGTGGGAATTTTTTGGTCCCTTGTTCTCTCGTTGTTGCTAAGAATAAATTCTCTTCAATAAACAGCGAGATCTTCATCAAGTATAATTATAATGTCAAGATTATGATTATGTGTTTGAGAAGCAGCTTGGCAGGGGCAGAAAGCCTTGGGTTCAAGTTTTGCTTCTAACAACTGCTAACTATATGAGCATAGACAAGTTATTTAACCTCTCAAGATCCCTATTATTAATATCAAGAATTAGGTAGTTCCTAAGACTAACTTACAGACAAATTGCTGATCTATATTAGTAGATGAAGTTTTTACCCTAGGAGTACCCTGCAGGTCCAGATCTAAAAAATAAATTACTGTTTTAATGTGACTCTCATTGCAGAAAGAAGAAAGGGAAGGAGTAAGGAATGGAAGGAGAGATGAAGGAAGAGAGGGAGGGAGGAAAGAAGAAAAGAAAGAAGGGAGGGAAGGAGAAAGATATTTGCTTATACTGCAATTTTCTAAATTAATTTTAATTTTGTAAAATATTTTAATTTTTAATTTAATTTAATTTGGGGATATAGAGCAGAGGTTCTAGACATGTATCTAAATCAGTATGGGAAAATTCTAGTATGAAAATTCCATTCACTGATGTAAGTCAGCAATTTTCTCAATGTCCCAATCAGAGAGTGGGGTGGAGTATTGGGAGCAGGCAACTAAGACGTTTTAGAGACAGAATTTGAATGCAGATCTTCCTAGTTCCAAGATCAGCCCTCAATCTATTTCAAGCCTTCCTTATTTTGGACTATATGTGCTAATTATAAATTTCAACTTGAATCAACCTGAAGAGATTGTGAAAAGTGATTTTTAATTGCATAAAAGATCTATCAATGAGAATATTAGATGAGTGAGGTGACATCCCTTGTCTCCTCAGATTCTTGTGTCTTTAAGTAAGTTTTTAAGCTCTCAGTCACCTCAGCAGGGATGGCAATCCTTGTGCTGCCTAATGAGGAAGGGGATGGTTTGAATTCACATAGCATTTCCAAAGTGCTTAACCACAGAGTGTCTATAGATAGTCAGATATTTAGAGCTGAAGTGGGCCACTCCTCTCACTTTATAGATGAATATGTGATTTGCCCAGATGGAATAGGAACTCAGGTTCTCTGACTCCAATGCTCTTCCCACCAATAGGTGGAATAGGGGCTGTCCTCATTTTAACAAAAAGGAAAGGAATCTGAGATTTAGGGAGAACAGTGGACTTGTCCAGAGTCACTTAGTAAACATCTGAGAGAGAATTTGAACCCAGGTCATTTTGCATCTGAGCCCCATGCTGTATCTCCTCCATCCCACTGTCTCACCTCACCTTTTATTGGAGAAAATGACTTGATAAATATGAACTTGCTTTGAAACCTATAAAAATGATATAAAAAGATGAATTGGTGGTGGCGGGGAAGATGTCATGTGAATAGGTTACATAAAGCAAATAGTCACTAAGTATAGGGCGCATTCAACAGGAAACCTACCCTCCAGAGAAAAGAATATTGTTTTCCCCTAGAAATGTTTCCAGTGAAACTAGGGGCAGGCCTCCTTGTAGAAATGAGAAGGGAAAATAGAACAGTAAAATAAAGAGGCTGTTTCTGTTCTCAATAACACTGCCCATGATGTTGGCCACACAAGGTGAGCAGTAAACGGTCTTCCAAAAAGATAAGGAAGGGGAAATCCAAAAGTCACTCCTTAAATTCCCAGACTTCTTTTCTTTCCTTTCTTTTGTTTTTTAATGAACAAAGGGAAAAAAATCAATATATATTTTTCTCCTTGAAGATAAATGTATGCTATCCATTATTAAGACAGAAAATTGCATAAGCCCTTTAAATATCTTGAAAGAGCTGGAACTGGGAACCCCTTTGCCTGATGTTCAGCATCCCTGGACATCCTCAGTTTTCTAGCACAGAAAGAAGCAGCCATATGTCTAGTCTGCTCAACCTTAATTGTGCATTTTACATTTTTTAATGTGATATTGGCTAAGGATTCCCTAATCCAAGGATATGTTAACCTGACTTCAGATTTTTTGTTTTTAACAAACACATACATACACTTTTCATTTTTGTATATATACACACATGCATGTGTATATATATATCTGTATATATAGAGAATATAGAATTATATATATATATATATGTATAGAAATACAGGTATATCTATATATACATACATGTGTATATTTGCATGTATATAAATATATGTGGTTATAGAAATATGTATATGGTTATATAACTATATATAATTTGTGTATGTATACATGTATGAGGAATTATTTCAAATTGTAGCCTATTATATATATTCAGTTATCCTGTGTACCTATGCATATGTGTGTGTATATATATATATAAAATGTACATATATATATATATATACATATACACATTTGACTATAAATATATATATATATATACACACACACATATATGTATACACACACACACACACACACACACATATATATATATATATATATATATATATATATTCACACAAAGGCAAATGTGTGTAACTGTATTTAATGATAATTGGTGTCATTTGCCCTCCTGGCTTTTCCTCCCCATATGTGAAATTCTCACCTCATTTTTATCTCTTGGCTCTCCTCAAGTCCCATCTAGAATCCTATCTTTTACAAAAAGCCTCCCCAATCCGCCATTAATATCCACGCCATTCCTCTGCCTGTTGATTTATGGATGGCTGTGATTGGGACAATCTTAATGATTATGCTCAGCTCTTGGACCAGAGAAAGACACTCAGGAGGCTAGTGACACTTGAATTTAGGCATAAGTTGGCTCTCGCCCGGCCAGTCTAAAAAAAAAAAGAAAAAAAGAAAGCAAAGAATGGGGGATGAATTAAAATTGTTAGCCTATTTGATTATCTTTTGGTAGAAAGTTATAGCTATCACATTGTACACTAGTAAAATATTAAGGCATCCAGGATCATCTCTACAAAGCACTCTGCAAAGCTTTAAAAAACTATAAAAATGATAACCATTATTATTGTTAATTATTTTAAAATTAGTATTATTTTTATATCATCAGTAATGCTGGGCAAGTTATGACTTCTCAGTGACCTTTGATATAATACAGTAGGACATGATAAACATTTATTAAGCACTTACTGTGTGCCAAGCATTATACTATACAAAGAAAAAAAGTCCCTGCCCTCAAGGAGCTTCCAGTCTAATGAGGGAGACAAGGCCCAAAAAGAAGCTGAAAAAGAGGAGTAACATGAGGGTGTTATGAAGATGATGATAGAGCAGAAGCAGCTGGTGACAAAGAGATGGCTGGGATTTTGAGCTCTCTTTGAAGGAAGGCTTTGGAAGTAGTCTTTTGCTCTGCCCTCCAGAGAAACAGGAGTAACTAAGGGCAGTGCTGAGGGGTAAGTGCCAAAGCTGAAAGTCTCCATGATGTTGCATTTCTTGGTGATGAGTTGAGCTGGTGATCATCCGGGAAGAATATGATGAAGATGGTGGAGCTGAAACCAAGTAGAGAAACTGGTGGGAGAGGAAGAAGACAGCTTCCTAAGGCTATAAGTTTCAGAAAAGGTCCCAAATATACAAGGAGTCCCAAACATCTTTGGGTTCACCCTGTATTAGTGGAGGGACTTTCCTCATCTGGGAGCTCTCTTCTCCCTGTGAACTCACAAGTCTAGTCCCTATCCCCTATTTCAACAAATGCTACTTCACCTTCTGTTGGATATAATTCCACAGTCCTCCTGAATGCTGGGCTTTGGGTCTAGAAGATCCAAAACTGAAACAGTCCTTGTCCTCAAGCTTGCCTTCTCGATAGTACAATTCATCTCCCAATGCCTTCAAAGCCTCTTTTATTTATCTGTCCTTCTCTCCCCATTCCAGCAACCGTTTTCCTGGAGTTTTGGAAGAGAAGGAGAGCAGTAATTGCTTATGACTGGGACTTAATCGACTGGGAAGAAGAGGAGGTTTGTATGAAAAAATACCCCTCAGCTTAAAAGACTATCCCCTTCCCCAGGGTGATCCCAAGATTCCAACTGTACCAATGGAAGCAGTATAGCATGATGGAAAAAGCCAGAATTAGGGCCAGGAAGGTCTTGGTCAAGGTTCTGCCTTTCACAGCTAAAGGTGGAAATCTGGGCAAGTCCCTTACACCTGTCACTGCCTGAGGTAAATCTCTAAATTAACAAGAGACCTACAGTGTGACTCATACTGGTAAAGACTTCCCTGGGAGTCACCTATCACAAATCCAGTATCTATCCCTGCCTTTTTACCCAGAGTCATTCAGAAATGTACTTTTCCCTACCTTCTGGTTGAATAGATAGATAGATAGATAGATAGATAGATAGATAGATAGATAGATAGATAGATAGACAGATAATTTAGATAGAGATATTTATATATACAGAGACAGACAGACAGACAGACAGGCAAAACAAGTGTTTCCTAAAGCTCAATACTGTTTCAAGAGCTGGGAATACAATCACAAGCAAACAAGATAGTTCCTATTCAGTAAGAGCTATATTCTAATAAGACAAAATAGGAAGAGTTGAAAAATTGAAACTGTGTATCTAAGGGTAGTAGAGGGGGACCTTCTAGAGTTTCTGTGTCTATCCTCCAAATAAATGGAGTGAAGCTAAACTCATTCCAGAAGCTGCCTAGGTATAATAAGGAAACATTTATTAAGCACTTACTGTGTGCCAGGAAGTGTGAAAAGCACTAGAGATACAACTGTTGCTCTATTTTAACTCTGCTAATTCACATAAACCTCATGGGAATTCCATATGGTTGTTCAGTTGGCACATCCAGTTTAGAGTAAGGAAGACCTGAGTTCAAGTCCTGTCTCAGGCTATGTAATCCTGAGCAAGTCAATTAACTTCTCCCTGCCTCAGTTTTCTAATTTGTCAAATGAGGATCTTAGTACTTGAGGTTGTGGTGAGAACCAAGTGAGGTGATATTTGTCAAATGCTTTGAAAATCTTCATTCTGTAAACACGAGTTCTTCTTGTTCATCTCCCCTATAGCTTTCCCTCCTCAACACTTGGCTTCTCCCCATCCTAAAACTGGCCAGCTTCCTCCCTAGGCTTGCACATCCTCCACCTTGTGAAAAGCCTAGTTTCAGCTCCTCTCTTCTGTTGTCCAAAGACACATGAACATTAAATAAATGTTCAACTAGAACCTAACACCTTAGTGTTCTTTTCCTAATATCAAAATTTCTTTTTATTCTGTGACCTTTCCTATTTGGGCTTATTTCAGTTAAATAAATCAAATCTCTGTTTGTTTAGAGTCCTCAAAAGCCCTAGATGTAACTGGTTTTTGAGAGATTTTTAGTATGTTTCTGAAGTCAGTTGTTTTATATAAAATCAGTTGATTAAAGGTGGATTGCTTGTGATAAAAAAAAATTTAATTGTCATACTTTTAGCTATTCAAATAAGATAACAAAGAGAAGCTCACTGAGAAATGCATTTTTCCATTTTCCAACATAGAATATTTTCATCTTCATTGTGATGTTTGAGTTACACCCTAATAGTAGAAAGGAAATTCGTTCATTCTTTCAGATCACTAGGGAACTACTTTAAAAGAATCTTTTTGGTTTGAGACTTATAAGTGTGATTTAATACATAATGGAAATACTTATGAGATCCCAAAAATATCCATCTGAATCATTTGCTTTCAATAATGGTGGATCTGGGGTATACTTTCTTCAATATGACTACTTTTTATCTAAGATATGGAGTTCAGAGACTGCCATATTAGACTGGTTGGTTGCTAACTTGGTTGCTTGTTTGGTGAGTGGAGAAGCTAGTACCAAACTATTGAATGGCATGCTAATATATAAGAATTATTTGTTGGTGGGTCTGTTTGTTGGTTTTTCCTGTATATGACTGCCCTGTCCATAAAAGTTGTCCATCTCTTCCTTAGGAAGAAATACGGCCCCAGTTTGAAGCCAAATACTCCAAGAAAGAGCGGATGAACCCCATCTCGGGAAAACCTGAACCTTATCAAGCATTTACAGATAAATGCAGCAGACTTGTTGTTTCTGCATCTGGAATATTTTTTATGGTTTGAGGACTTTTTTCCATTTGTTTTTATGTAAATGAAACTGACATCCATGTTTGTATAAAGTGCTTTCAGAGAATTTGGCCTCATTTAATCCCCATGTTAACCCCAAGAGGCAGATGGGAGAAAAAAGAATGATTATTATCCCCACTTTACAGATGGAGAAACTGGGGCCCAGAGGAAGAGAAGTGACTTGCTTAAGGTTATCTAGCCCAAGCTAAAGCAAAAATCCAGGTCTTGTAATTCCAAGGTCAATTTTTCCTCTACACTGTATTGTGAAGGCACAGTCAGTCAACCCATCTCTAGGTATTTATTAGGCACCTGATAGGTGGCTGGCTAAATGCTAAGGATACAGAAAGAAGCTAATGGCATTTCTTGCCCTTTGGGAGCTTACAGCCTAATGTGGGAGAAGCCCAAATACATATATACAAAGCAAGCTCTGTATAGAATAAATTAGAAAGAATTAGCAGAGGGACAGCATTGGAATGAAGGAGGGGCTGGGGAAGGCTTCCTGTAGAAGTCAGGATTTTAATTGGGACGTAATGAAAGCAGAGGAAGGAGAGCATTCCAGGCAGTAAAAGAGAATGTTTTATAAACTTGAAAAGGCTATGAAACATAAGCTCCGGTTTTGTTATTGTTATTGTTACTTAGCAGTTAACATGAGTAACTCAGAGAGGGTTTAATAAAGAATGTCTGGAGGGACAGGGCTGATGAGGCTGACTTGTGGTTGGAGGGTATATCATGAGTATGTCAGATTTGGGGTGTACTGGCATCCCAAAATTCCACGATTGCCGTTTTCCAGAGAGCACAACTCAGGAAAGCATTTTGGTTTGAGAATACTTATGACCCAGTGAGATTAGAAAAGTCAACTTTTAGAATGGGGCTGTGGAATTCAGTGGAACAGGTCCAAGGGAGCTGGATTCTCTTCATGGACTTACCACATGCTCATTCCAGTGGGCATTGCAGAGCAGCAAGGTTTAGATTTATACCTATCTTTTCTATGATATATTACACACATTTTAAAGTCTTCAGAAAGTATAGAACAGTAAGCCCAGTTGGAGAATGGAGCATTCTGGGGAAACACATCTCAAAAGATGGAGAACTGTGAAGAGACAAGTATCTTTTATGAGTTACTCATTTGTAAATCATTCACAATCGAGTAAATTCAGTATTCCTGATAGGATACTCCCAAAAAAGACAGAAATGCATCAGGGAAAATGATGATGTAATGAAAAGATCTCTTAATATGTGTGTATGTATACATCTAGGTATGTATAAACATATTTATAAATGTATGTATATATTTATATGTGTATACACCCACACACACACAGTGAGAGCAAGAGAGCAAGATATCAATGATGATTACTTGGCAGCCAGATACGGTAAAAAGAGAAATAACTGACTCTTGAGACAGACGAGCTGAGTTCAAAGCCCATCTCTGATGTTTCTATGGGACATCGAGCTAATGACTTAAGTTCTGCCAACTGAGGGGTTGACCTAAAAGCCTTCAAAGTCCTTTCCAGCTCTAGATTTTGGGACCTAAAATCTTAAATCACAACCTCCCTAAGTCTCAGTTTCTTCATCTGTAAATAAGGAGTTAGATCAAAGGTAGGCTGATAAATGTATAACAGGCTAAAAAAAAAAAAAAAAAAAAAAAAACATGAGGCATTTAAGTTGGATTTACATTATTAACATTTTCTCCATTACTTCAACACTAGACAATTAAAATACAAACAAACAATAAATCTAGCCCTGATTTGTAACATTTGCTAATTTCCAAGGAATAGTGCTCCAAGCAAAATTTAGCTATCAATTGTGGAAATATGTATAGAAGGATTACACATGCTTTCACATATTTTGGATTTTGCAAGAGTGAATGTTGGAAATTACCTGTGCATGTGTTTTAAAAATAAGAAGCTTTAATTTAAAAAAAAGAAAAATTAAAATTTAACTATCAGAAGCAGCTAGATGGTATAGTGGATAGTATCTTTCTCTCTCTCTCTCTCACACACACACACACAAAAGACAGAGGGGGGAAAGAGAGAGAGAAAAGAAAGAGAGAGAGAGAGATTGAGATTAAAAGATTAAAAATTTAACAATCAGCTTTTAGCCTATTGAGCTGTCTATTCCCAACATATTCCTTGATTAGATCAGAGGTGTCAAACTCCCTGCCCTGAAGAGAAGGTCAATTAGATTAAAATATAATTGGGAAATGTTTAAGAAAAAATTAATAGAATTTAAATTTAACAGGATAGAATTAATAGAAATGCAATGAGGATAACGGGGTGGTTTTCAGAGTCAGCAGGCCATCCATCTGTGGCGTCTGTCTGGCTTTGACCTTCCTGGTCACTCCCAGATCTAGAGCGTCACACCAGGTCCTGCTTCGTCACCCATAGGAGAGTGTTTCTGATGGAGATGATTCTCTTGAAGGCACGAAGCCCACCAAGCCCTCTCCATTTTTCTGCCATAGATCTGTGTGGTGATTGCCGCCGTGTTCGGAATCGTCATTTATCGTGTTGTGACTGTCAGTACTTTCGCTGCCTTCAAGTGGGCTTTAATCAGGAATAACTCTCAGGTTGCGACCACGGGAACAGCAGTGTGCATCAACTTTTGTATCATCATGCTGCTGAACGTGGTAAGAAAGCGGGAGGGGAGGGGAAGGGAAGGGGAGAGATGTTGGTTGGAAGATCCTTCTCTTCTGAGCAGGGAGGCTCCTCCATGGGTTGACTTGCCTCTCACCTTACCATTCCCCAGGTGACTGGGCATAAGGTACCCTCCCAAGCTGCAGGAGCGACAGAGACCAAGGGTGAGAGGCTAAAAACCTAGCTTCCCATCCCACCTCAGGGGCTTGCTAACTCTGTGAGCCTTACCTCCTGAGCCCCACTTAATCTCTGAGGCTGTTTGTCCTTAAGTGCCATTGTGATGATCACATATCAGTATGCATATCAAGCCCTTCTGGATCTACATTAATATACTGCTATATTTATGCTGTTATAATTATTATTGTTGGAGGCAGAGTGGCTTTGGGGAGAAAGGACTGGCTCTGGAGTCAGGATGGAGTTCTCGTCCCATCTCTGCCATAGAAGGGCTGCAAGACTTGTGGCAAATCATATTAATTTTCAAAATGAGGATAATATTATCACCTGCTTCTATGGAGTTGCTATAGAGAATCATAAACATGAAGACTTTAACCTTAAACTGTACTAAGACTTTCAGGAAACGCATAGAAAGTGTTTTGCAAATCTTAACTATTTAAAATGAGTCATTATCATGATTATTTTTGATGGGATCCCTAATAGTAAAAGTCCTGAAAAGGGCCTTCCTGCTATTATTGTTGGTCATTTAATGTCTACAAGCTATTGGGCAGATAAAATAATTGTGTAGGTTTTCATTTTCTATAGCCTCACCAAGAGCATCCTCAAACTCCTAAATCTCTATATTTTGAAAGCTTTTTTGTTTCATATAGTTTAGAAGTTAGAAGTATTTGGTATGGTGCCATCTGTGAAAAATGGAGCTCTTAAATTTTATGGATCAAATTTAAGTCTGCTGTGGGAAATAGTTCGGTCGATAACAATGGTTTGATCTCAATTCAATTTGCTGGATGAATTCTCCAGGTTACTTTGAGGTCTATGACTATTTTATATTTTGAAATCTCATTATCACAAACAGGAAGTTTATCATCTATCAGTTCCTAAAAGATACGTGACTCTGGGCATGTCACTTAACCTTCTCAGCCTCAGTTCATCATATATGAAATGGGCACTGACCTCTCAGGGTTGTTGTGAGGATCAGATGAAATAATAAATCTGAAGTGCCATGTAAATGTTAGGTACCTTAATAGTCATGATGGCTGTCATTATTGTTCTTTTGATGGTTAATATTGTTCTGCAAAGAGGTCGAAAGGCTTTGTCAAATATATCCAGGATACAAAAAGTGCCCCTTTAATCTTTTTTTTTAAATTTTATTTTATTTTGATCTTTTTTTAAAATTATAATATAGTGTTATGTGATATAAATAATATAATATTGTAATATGTAATAATAATGTATAATATATTCTGTGGCAAAGATGGGACATGAATTCAATCCGTCCTGACTCCAAAGCCAGTTCTTTCTCCCAAAAGCCACTCTGCCTCCAACAATAATATAATATAATATATAATAATATGTATTATGTATAACAAAATTAAATTAATTTAATTTTAATCTATTTAATCTTTCAACAAGCTTTTATTGAGTGTCTTCTATCTCAGGTTCTGGGAAACAATCTTTGTTCACAGGGAGCCTACATTCTGGCTTTCAGGCTCATTTCTACCCCAGTGGTCACAACCTGACTACAGAAAATCATCTGATTTGGGACTCTTTCCACTCCTATAATGCTAATCCTTGCCCATACAAGTCACATTCTGGGAGTGAGCCTGAAAGGGACCGCCTGGGATGGGCAACCTTTATCCTGTTCCCTGCCAGTCAAATAGCAGAGTTGCTGTCCTCTCTGAACAAAATAATGTCACTAGAAGTAAACTAGTCCTGCAAAAAAGAAACTGATATTTCTTTAAAGCACATATACCGCTAGTTTTCAAAAACTGTGCTTTTTGATGATGATAATAAAGTTTAAATGGAGGAGAAATAACTAAATCCATTTTGTTTTTCAAATTCATAAAATGGACACGTCCTTGAAAAGTTGTAGGCAGAGTGTGAAACGTCTTGTATGCTTCCTTCTGGTAAAAAGTTTAAGCTCTGAATAAGTGGGGGGGGATAACAGGCAGTTACCAGCCACAGCCTGGGATAGACCGTATAACCGTTCTCGTGCTTTGTTTGCATGGGCTGGTCAGAGACGGGCTTTCTTTCCCATCTATTTGAGAAATCACACGATGATAGATGGTGCAACACTGGAAAATCCACCTAGAAAGTAGTAGATGTAGCCAGGAGAACATAGTCTGAATCCATTGCTGTGAAGGAGGAAACGGGCTGAACCTGAGATTTCCCAGTGAGATGGAAGGACTCCTCCTGACTCAGATCTTAGAGAGCTGCCCAGAGCATATGCCCAGGATCACACAGTCAGCATGTCTCATGGCTGGACTTGAACCCTGGACCTCTTGGTTAGGAGCTCACTTTTCTGTCGTTCCATAGTTTCTCTCTCTGAAGGAATCCAGGGGTTAAATCTAAACACTTCCTCATCATTTAAAAAGAAATCCTTCTTTGGGAATTACTGTTTTATCAGAATTATTATTCTGCTGGATAAGAATAGTACCTGATTCACAGGGGAAATGAATCAAAGGAGATTATGTAAACAAAGCTTAAAATACCTTCTATGTCTTAGCTGTTGGGATTATCCTCCCACTGAGTCCAACCTTCACTGTATCCAGTGTGACAATATTAATATGTATCGGGTTCCACGACTGTACTAACAGAACTTTATTACTGATGGTGCTCTCGGAGTCTGGGGTGCTACAACATGGTTTTAGCTGCAAAGGTTTTGGAGACATTTGTAATACAAGGTGGATATGGGACCCCTAGAGTGGGCGTCAATGGAATCCAGACTGTGGAATCACAGGGTGGGAGATCCAGAGCTGGCAGAGACCACGGGGGCAATCTTGTCTGACTGCTTCCTTTTACAGAGCAGGAAACTGAATCTCAGGGACATTTGGTGACCACATCGTAAAAATCAGATCTAATCCTCTGACTTCAAAGCCAGTGCTTCTTACCCACTTCCTCACTATGAATGCTTAATTTTAGGTCATACAGAATTAAATTTTAAAAAAATCAGCCCCAACAGTCCAGTACTGGTGCCTTTGCTTCTTCTCCAAAAGATGTGGATTTTTTGTTTGTTTTTAAATAAGTAGAGTAGGGGCAGCTGTGTAGCACAGCCCTGGTGACAAGAGGACAAGTTCAAATCCAGTTGGGGACACTTGACACTTAACTAGCTTTGTGACACTAGACAAGTCGCTTAACCCTAATAACCCTCCCCCCACGTCCCCTAAAATAAAGATAAGTAGAGTGGATTTTAATGTTGTATATTTGCTAATAATTTGAGTATTTTGTCATCATATTAAGTTGTCTGATTAATCCGTGCCAGTATTCCTAACTGAAAAATATTCAACTTTCACAGCCTTAAATTACAATGAATGGTCTGTTGTTATCACTGCATTATTCACAAAATGTCCCTAGAGGGTGACTGAATGAATCGTTTTTACTTAACTGCCAACATCCAGAGCGTTGTGAATTCCCATCATCTTGTATATTTTGATAACTAATAAATGATTAATGCTCCCAACTTTAAGACTCCAGATTTGCTTAGTTTTAAGATTCCAGAGCAATTTGGTTTGCTTTCTTGGAGGGGGATAAAGGGGAAGAGTATCTTTTCTCTTAAGTTTCATTTGGTATTTTAGTGTTCACCAACAACTACCAGCTTAATTGGAAAAAGAAAGACAAGCTCATAGACTCTAGGGATGAATTTGTATCTCTAAACATATGGTTAAACTCCTTCAGAGCAGAGATAGTATTACCTTTCTCTTTGTATTCCCAATTCTTAACACAAAATGTTTGCCATTTTGGGGTAATTGATACTTTGCAGCTGATTGGCTGATTGATTGGTTGATTAACAGGCCTTGGAGATCATTTAATTAATTGGTGTCAAACTCAAATAGAAACAGTAGCCACATATAGATTTTTAATTCCATATATTTTCATTATCTATGTTGTATTTACTATATTTTTACTTGTTAAACATTTTCCAATTAATTGAAATAATACTCAGGAATTCTGGCCATTTGTATTGAAAGGAATATTTTTGTTCTGGGCTTTCACCCTGATTAAGGAAGCAAAATTTGGGACAAAAGAATTTAAAAGAGTTTATTGTAAGCATGTCAAGGTACCAGTATGTTGAGAGGTTGATCAATGGAGATCAGCAATGGCTTGAAAATAGAGCCACAGCTTTTATGGATTACTTTTGTAACAAGATAAAAGATAATTCAGAAAGAACTATAGCAACAAAAGAAGTGGAGCTGTTGCATCTCAGTTCCTTCCCAAAGTAGAAAAGTATCTTATGGTTTCTACATACAAACAGGTATCTCTCTACTACATGACAAATATCAGGGGACTTCATTTTCCTCATCCCTCCAACATTGACTGACAAGCAGGTCTGGGAACAATCGGATCAGTATATGCTTCACCCTATGTTGATGAGAAAACAGGTCTAGGATAAATGAATCATTAGAAAAATAGATATTGACAGAGAGAAAATAAATAGCCCCTCATTTTTGTTCTTAATATCCATACTTTTTCTGAAATCCGTCCTTAATCACACTTCTAGTAAGTGATCTCTCACTATGAAACTTCTATGAATAGCTCTTATTGACCAAAGCGGCCATTAAGCACTTATGTGCTTACCTTGTAATTTAATTCTCTCTGTGCATCTTTTCTCCTCAAATAGATCAAAAGTTCTTGGGCAATCAGACACATAAAAATCAGATTACTTAGAAGGCATCTATGCCAGTTCATCCTTAGGGGGAAAAAAATACTTTACAACATCAATCAAACAACAAGCATTTGTCGAGCACCTACTATGTGCCAGACACTAGGGAAATAAAGACATAAGCAAAACAGTCCTTGTACTTAAGAAGTCTACAATAATCCCCTCTATCAAGGAGGAAATTATGTCCCTACATAAGCATATACAAAATGAATACACTGATGCTTGTTTCTTTTCTTACTGTCTTTAATGGAAATACAAGAATTTCTGAGAATCAATCACTAATCAATTCCTTGGGGAAAATTTTTAAGCACCTACTATGTGCCAGGCACTTTCCTAAGCAACTAGGGATACAAAAAGAGTCCCTTCTCTCAATAGTTTTACAATATAATTTAGTGGGAATCCCTAAAACTCTTTGGGACCACTCGAGGGTTATTTAATACTAACCCAATAATGGTCTATCCTTTCTATAGAATAACCAATAATCAGATAGTGAATTTTAGTTCTCTTCTCAATTTTAATTGTAGGGATGGATCAAAATTATACTACCCTCACACTTTTTGTTTCTCCATAAGGCCATCTTGCAAGATGGTTACTTGAATGCTTCCCTTAATGGAGAAGTCTAGTTCCATGACATGGTAAACCTTCAATAAGTGTTGGCTGATATTTACATTGTGCTCAGGAATTGAAGCATGAAAAGTCCCTCTACTACTCAGACTGGCCCCTACAGGATAATTTATAGTTTCTCATAGACTTGCCTTAAAGCACTGAGTTAATAATCAACTTGTCCAGAATCCCAGGGCCAGAGTATGTGAGAGGCCACATGGGAGCCCAGGACTTTCTGAAACTGTAGCTTGTTTTCTCTAACTGTGCCATAGCTCTCCATGGTCCTGAGAAACTATCATGTATCCAAGGAAAATAGCAACTAATTTCCACCTGAAAGTGGTTGTTGACTCCTAAAAAAGAAGCCCAGAAAATGTGGCACTTATTGACCTCTCCAAGGTCCCTCTAGAACATGGGCACCATAAAAATGAATGGGTTCTTTTAAACTACTTTGGTTGCTGGATCACCTCCTTCTTATTTAGTTTTATATTTGGGGGTCTGGGCACTTCACTTTCTGAATTTTGAAATATATTTCTCCTTATCTTGCAGCTGTATGAAAAAGTTGCTCTTCTTCTGACAAATTTAGGTAAGTGCTAATATTTTCCTTCACCTAACTTCAGGGTGGGATGTGCAAAGTTACTCACCAGAGTAAAGGGTAAACGTGCCTTATGTTAAGAAAGAGGTAGTAACAATTTCTGAATAGGCCTAAGGTAATGGGGAACCATGTTAAGTGATACATTTTTAAATTGTATTTAGTGTCTTTTGTCTGTATGGCATAGTCATCTCCTGATCATTTCCTACCCCAACTTCCTTCCCCATTAAACTCTTTTTTTCCAACAAAGAAAAATAGGTAAGCAAAACTGACCAATATAATGACACACACCACTTCTCAACTAAGAGGAAGAATGTTTTATTATCTTTTATTTGGGGTTCATATTGAGGTCCATTACCATTGATGTTCTTTGGAAGTTGTTATAGAGAAAGAAATACAAGAGTGGGTTGCTTTGGGGGGGTTGTTTTATTTTCCTTTTAGGGTGCCCATTAATTTGTCCTATTTTAAAACATTTAAATAACTATTTCAATATGATTGGTTTTCTCTGTAATTCTATATCTTCTACTTTATACATTTAAAAACATCATTCTAGGAGTGCATAGGCTTTTCTATCAAAGGAATCCTTGACACTAAAAAGGCTAAGAATCTTCTCTGTAGAGAATGCAATAAGGGTGAGAACCTGTGCATATATGATTATAGGAAATTCCCCTGGCTAGGAAATCTCCTTTTCATCTCTATAATCAACAGATTGCCTGAGGGCTCAGAGCATTTTATGAATTTTATTTCTAATCTGTATTTTTAAGCTTTCTAGCTTCACAGAAAAAGAAAGTCATGGGGAACTGACTCCATTGCCATGGACTAAAACCTACTAGATGGTGATGTGGTGAAGTACAGTTTCTAGCATAAGAGAACTTGGGTTCAGATCCCTGTGTGAATTTAGGCAAGTCATACAACCTCCTTAGAAATCACTTTCTTCATATATAAGATGAACATATTGGATTCTAAATGACGTAAAGTGCTTTTCACAGATCTATTTATCTAAATAATTTTGCCTCCCTGAGCCTCATAAGGCTCTGAGATCCCTTCCAGCTCTGCATCTGTGATCCTATGACCTTAAATGTCGGGATTCTTTGCCAATTGCCATATAAGTGAGATTATCTCACTCATACATTGTAGGAACTTAAAATGCTTTTTGGATTGAATCAATGAGTTTCTTCTTCATATGTCTTTGTATTGTTTCACCAAGCTGGCAATTAGTTTCTAATGACTTTCATGGGTCGGGGCCAGCAAGCCTCTGAAAGCAGGAAGGTTCACTGTGGTGGGACCTTTCCGAGGGAAGGGCCGGAGGGTCCGATTACGGCTCTCAATCTGTGCTCCTTCTTTGTCCACAGAGCAGCCTCGCACTGAATCTGAATGGGAGAACAGCTTCACTTTGAAAATGTTTCTTTTTCAGTTTGTCAATTTGAACAGCTCTACCTTTTACATTGCATTCTTCCTTGGAAGGTAAGGACTTGGGCGCGGGCATCTTGTCCCATGTAGGGAGCAGAGAGTGGGCACACAGCTGAGCGGAGACAGCACTCCTCCATAGTAGCCAGGGGCATGGGCGACATTCTGTCAGAGGAGAGTCTGGGGACTAGGCTGTTCTTGGAGAAGGAAACCCAAACTTCCCATGCTTAATCCTACCCCAGTTTTATCGCAAAACTTGGCACCAGAATTCTGGAGGAAATCCATCTCTCCTAAAGCTTTTTTACAATAGAGTACAACAGAGAGATGTCCTAGAAACAGAGGGAAAAGGAAGTGTGGTCCACTGAAGGGGCCCTGGTTCTGGAGTTAAAGTTCTAGAGTTCAGTGCTGCTGTTCTCTGTCTGACCTGGAGCCCATCTCAGTGTCCTCATCACTAAAAGAAGCAGCTGGAAGTTCCCTATGGCTGGAAAATCCCTCTTATAGAGTTATAGCAAGATGGGACCTTGGGGACTATTTCTTTATATCACAGCTTTGAGGAGGTCCCTGCCGCTCGTGTCCTTTCCAGCTCACATGGTCTCCGCAGGCCTTCCTTTTCAACATGGTAAAATAAGGGGTTAGATCTAGCTGGTCTCAGAGGTCCCTTTCACCATCAGGTCTCTATCAGAGAGGTGGAACAAGTTTTGGCCGACAACCCGTTATATCCCAGTCATTCCAGGCCCTCCTCCGTCTTTGCTTCCTGGCCGGAGGTTAGAGATCACTGGAAAGGAATACATCAGAGTGTTTTGCCTTTGGGATTGAGAGAAGATGAAAACGTCCTAGAAATTAAAAATTATTTAGCCAGGGGGAAGGATGTAGGAAGGGAGGAAGGAAAACTGTCGTTCTCAGGAAGGACCATGGGCTAATTACTAAGGAAATGAAACCTATTAAGGCTATTGGTGTGGCAGATCAGTGCCCAGCGCCAAAATAGGGTTGAGCAGCTGCCATCTTAACCCCAACCTTGGTTGGCCTGTTAAAAGAATACAAAAAGCATCTTTATCCCCCAAAAGTATCCCCCCACCCCCCACAGTTAAGGACATATTCCCGTCTCCTCTCAACATTTAAAACTTCCATTTGTGCTTTTATTGCCCAATTTAAGTGGAGGTCACTTCACTTGCATTTGTGAACATTAGATCCTCCCATCACCCATGTCCTGTCACCCCAGCAAAGTCTGAGGCCCATTTATTATTATTGGGTGCAATTATTATTGCACCCATTTATTCATGAGGGAGTGAATAAATCTCCACTACTAAGAGACCAGGAGGAAATAGAAAAATGATGAGACAGATTTGACATCAGGAAAAACTGAGTCACAGAGAATGGGGCTGATAGAGACCACCACATGAAGCCTCCCCTCTTGACCTCCCCTCCCAGCTTGAGAACTGCTCAGAAACAATGGACTTGTGAAATGAACCCATCCACCAAAAACTACTATGAGGAACAAGGAAGGGGCAGGCAGAAAAGAAGGATGAGGAAGGATGCCCTGGGGAGAGAAAGACAATTATTCCTATCAGCTCTCCACTTACTGGCTCAGCCAGCGTGGAATTCTGTCCTAAATAATTTAATTTCCCAGGAGTGAAGGATATTGCCCTAGAGAGCCAGCTTAAGGAAATAGAAAACTTAAATTTTATCCAAGATTTATAAAAATGCTTCTTACAGTAGCTTGCATAGTAATAATAATACTGTTCTAAGGGAAGGGCCCATACATGCTCATACACACTCCTTATCCTAGTTGTACGCCTGCTCTGGGGTCGGGAGACCCTATTGCACCAGATGCCAAATAGTGAACATGGGAAGAAAATAAAAAGGGAGAGCCGGTCTCTTTGCCCATGGGCAACCGAGTTCTGGAACAGCTGGAAACTCTGCTCTCTTTCTTGAAAAAGGGAAGTTGTTGCTAACCTCTGTAACACCATCATTTTAAGGGATTTTGTAAAGCTGGAGAAACTGAGTCAAGATCATAAGATCTTTTATCCTTATCAAGTATTCTGATAAAGAGGGAGGGGAAGTTTTGCAGGACTGAGCTTTGAGCTGATTATTGTAAACTGAAGCAGAGAAACTGAGTCAGAACTTGGTCAGGATAATTAGAGAAACTGAGAACTGTGGCATAACAATTTGTTTTGAACAAGGAACTGTGTCAAGCACAAATAGAGAATGCCTTGTATTAATGTGGTCTTTTGTGTTAAAGGTTTACAGGACATCCAGGTGCTTATCTGAGGCTGATAAACAGGTGGAGACTAGAGGAGGTCTGTATTCTCTTCATGTTACCTGATTTTCTAAAGCCTTCCAATAAGTAACATCGTGGGGAAAGAAGGGAAATCCTTCATTTGGGCAGAGATTTAAGTAGGAATTCTTACTCTCAGAGGGGGAAACAAGGGAGGGAAGAGGAAAGAGGATGCTAATTTAATCAGGCATATGTTTGTATGTGTAGATATAGGATTTTATAGAATGAAAATGTTTTATTTATGTGTTTATATAGTTATTTATATACTTATTACCCCAATTCCCCAGCTCATAACTAAGCCCTAATTCTCCGATCCTGTATCTGATCACTGGTACAGTCAAACTAGAGAGAGGATGTGTAATTCTGGCCCTCCTCCACCTCGAGGGTTGGGACAGGGCGAGGAGGACCGGGAAGAAGTGAGACAGGAAGGGAACAAGCTCCATGCTCCTCCTCTCCTTATTCATTCAGTGCTTACTGGGCTTGGAATCAAGAAGTCTCATCCTCGTGAGTTCACATCCAGCCTCTTACACTTACTAGCTGTGACCCTGGATAAGTCACATTATTGTTTGCCTCAGTTTCCCCATCTGTAAAATGAGCTGGAGAAGGAAATGTTTAACCTCCCCAGTGTCTTTGCCAAGAGAACCCCAAGTGGGGTCCCGAGCAGTCAGACATGACTGAAATACCAGCCGCTGTGCGGGCACTGAGCTAAGCCCCAAGGACACAAAAAGAGGCAGAGGCAGACCTGCCTTTCGGGGGCTTCTGGTCTAATGTCTGTGTTTGCTTCTGTTGCAGTGCCACCCTAGCGGATGCCTTATTGATCTCTGTATGCAAATGGGTATTATCATGGTGCTAAAGCAGACCTGGAACAACTTCATGGAGCTTGGCTACCCGTAAGTACGGCCCTGGAGCCTGCATGGATGGCCAAGGCCCGTGGGTAGCTGCCAGTGGGGCAGGCCGGCCCGAGCGCTTCCTGGGGATGGGGAAGGCGGGACCGGTCGGTGGTCCAGAGTGATGGCCAGAGGCATCATGGTAGCATGGGAAGGGAGTCCCGACTTGGAGCCTGGAGAGACCCGGGTGCGAATCCCAGCTCGGCTTTCACTGCCCTGTGACCTCTAACAAACCACTTCGCTTCCCTGGGAACCATTTTCTTCCTGCGTAAAAATGAGGGGAGTGGATTAAATGTCCCCTGTACATTCTTTCCAGCTCAAAACCTGTGCCTCTGCCTCTGACTCTCACTAACTAGGAAATAGTACAAAGTCACTGAGCCTCTCTGAGCCTCCGTGTTTGCATCGGCAAAATGGGGGTAAGATGGGGAGATCTGGGGGCAGGCAGGACCCAATCTGACTCTGCTCTAGAGTATTTAATGGCCAAAGTGCTGATTGTAGCCACTGTCTAGTATCATCAATTTAGAGCTGCCAGGGACCATGGAAGTCACGCAGTCCAACTGCTTTATTCCAAAGATAAGGAAATGAGGATTCAGAGGAGACAGACCCAGGACGGGTACCCTGGTCAGTTGGTTGGTCAGTCAGTCAGTCGACAGACATTTATTAATCACCTACTATATGCTAAGCACTGCCCTCTGACATCAAAGCCAGTTCTCTGTATTATACCATACAGTCCTTCCATGATTGTGATATTTTAAAATAGCAGATAGGCTGGGAAAGTTTGTCAGAGAACTTAGTAGATGAAGAACTTGTGGGCCCCACCTTGGTCCCCCCTCCCCACCTCCTGGCATTCATCCTACATCAAGGAATGATTGTGAACTTCATGGCAGAAAGACTGTGCATGTGCCCAGGAACTCCCGCGGCTGTTTAGAAAGAGATGGAAAGAGAGTCATTTTGTAACTCTGAGGTTGCCCCTGCAGAAGACCAGGGTTCCAATCTCATAGATTACCCGTGTGACTTTGGGCAAATCAGTTATAAACTCTAAGCCTCGGTTTCCTGTTGGTAAAATGAAGTGGTTGGACTGGTTACCCTGTGAAGACCTTTCTAGCTCAGGTCTAAGATCCTCTGAGAACATGGGCGTGAGGAAGAGTTCAGAGAACAAGCAAAAGGAACAAAACAGACCCAGAAGATTGCCTCTGAACAGTCTGCATAGGACCTCCAAGCAGAAATAATGCAAGTCTATGGGGGCACATGTGGACATACACCCTGTACTTTATCATGAGCTCTTTGTTATAATTAGATAAGGAAAGCCTTTTAATTTGGCCATGTTTGCAATTTGAGTCAGTTAATTTTACGGGGCTATAGATCTGTACTGCTCCGTGCTCTTCCTGTTGTCCCCCATTCCTGTTGGCTTGTGTTAGGACATCCTGTGATGATCAACCCCCCCCCCCAGCTTCTCCCCATCCCATCCTCTTCCTTTCTACTCATTCCCCAGGTGAAGCATGATTCCCTACCTGTATTGCCCTTTATGTCTTTCAGTTACAGGTAGAAAGCTGACCCTGATGCCTTAATTAAGTAATTTAAGCTAAGAAATACAGACCCTGTACTAATAATGGGAGATGATGATGATGATAGTTAGAATTTATACAGTGTCTACTGGGTGCCAGGAACTGTGCAAAGAGTTATATAGTTATCTCATTTCATCCTGCAACATCAGTGCTGTTATTATTCCCATTTTACTGATGAAAAAACTGAAGCAGATGTGAAGTGATTTGCCCAGAATCACACGGCTAGTGAGTGTCCAAAGCTGCATTTGAATTCAGGCGTCTCCAGGCCCATTCACGGCCCACACCTCACTGATCTTCACACACTCCCCTTTCTATTGATGACCCATGGCCCTCATGCAGCAAGAAAGGGAAGAGCGGGAATAGTAAAATCTGCGGAATTACCCAAATGGGATCATTCGGTTTATTCAGAAACCCAAAAAGGGTTTATTGCTGGTGCTCCCCATTGGGCTGATGGGACATGTCCTGGCTCTGGCCTCCTATGGGCTAGCCTTCAGTCCTGGGCAAGTCACGGCCTCTTCGGGCGCCAGTTTTCTCATCTTTTAGGTTGGGGGCCTTGTTTGGCCATAGGAAGTGCAACAAGAAACTTAGCAGGGACAACAAACATACCAAATAATTCCACAACCCAAATGTGACCTGGGAGGTGGACACTGACCCTCCAAGACATTAAGCTGCAGAACAGGTGTGGGTCTGTGCTGGTATAATTAATAACAGTAGTAGTCATAATAACAGCAACACCAATAACTAGCATTTATATGGTCTCTTAAGGTGCCCAAAGTTATTTGCGAGTGTCATCCTCACAACAACCCTGGGAAATAGGTGCTGTTATTGTCCCCATTTTGGAGATGAGAAAACTAAGGCTGAATTAGCGACTTGCCCAGGGTCATAGAGCTAATCCCTAGTTGAGGCAGCCTTTGAACTCAGGTTTTCCTGACTCCAAACCCAGTACTCCACACTGCACCACTGGCCACCCCAGAATTCCATCTGCCAATGGAAGAAATCTCAGGTCTAGTTGTTATAATTATGTCCCAGGGCGGATAACTGTCCACAAAGCAGCTTGTAAACAATAGCCAGCTGCCGCCACCAGTGTTGCCATCACCATGGACCCAAAGTCTAGGTCCTTCCTTCCCTTGTCTTGAACATATTCTTCAGTTTTCAGTTTCTCCTTTTACTGTGTTTGCATATGGTGACTCCTTTGGTCCCTGAAAGTCATTTATAAATACATTTTTTTCCCAAATTGATTTTTTTGTCATACAGGTTAATTCAGAACTGGTGGACCAGGAGAAAAGTCCGTCAAGAACAAGGCACACAGAGAAAAACCAGTTTCCCACAATGGGAAAGGGACTATAACCTGCAGCCCATGAATGCTTATGGGCTCTTTGATGAATACCTAGAAATGAGTATGGAAAAGTTCTTTTGCCTATTTTTTAAATGTAAATTTAGCCTTCTGGGTTATTCTTTTTTAAATCTACTCCTCTTATTGGAACAATGTTTGACTGGTAGTATGATAAGCAAATACCTACTGTGTGCAAGGCACCATCCTAAGTGCTGCCAGGGGGTGCCCAATGGGACGAGCAATGGCCTTTGTCCTCAAGGAGCTTCTAGTCAAGCACAGGAACGCCACACCCTGGCACAGAGGAAAGTGCACTGACCCCTGGAGGCAGACAACCTGCCTCCATTCTCAACCCAATGACCTCAGACTGCTTCGCTTTCCTGGGCCTCTGTTTCCCCATCTATAAAATGAGGGATTTGAATTAGGTGGTCTCTGAGGTCTTTTACAGCTCCAGATCTCTAGGGTTATTACTTTAAAAGACTTTGTGTTTTCACCATAGCAAAAAGAGCAGACAATTTAACACAAAGGGAAAAAAAAATCTGATTAATTTGTTTTTGACATCAAGTGTACAGGTTTCAGAGTGTTCCAGAAAGATCACGATGTTCCCATCTTTCAGAGTCACTGGAGAACATAAATGAGTTATCAGAAAATAGCAAACCAAAGGAAAAAAGTTCTTATCAATGTAAGAAAAATAGTCTAAGAGACTAAATTGAGAATGCATCTTAAAAGCTTTCCCCCATTAAAATACTTTTCTTGGTTTAAAAAAATTTACAACCAAATCTCTTGGGACAGTAGTAAAATCCAAGTGATATGTAATGTTTTTGGATGGCTTCTGCACTAAATATCTGCTGATGTTTTTAGAATTTCAGTTACAAGATGCCTGAATAATATAATATCAAGTTGAAATCAAATTTGATTTCAACATTTATTCAGAATTTAATTAATGCGATTTATTAATAGAATAAACTCATTTGAAGGCACTGCTGCACTGTTTCTTCCTCCTCAATAAATAAGAGAAATTTTGGTGGATGGATGAAAGAATTGAAAAGGAAGGGGAGGAAGAAAAAAAAGGGGAAAAGGGGGCTTTTGCAGGATTTAAAGTCTGAAAGGGGAAAGGAACTAAATTTTCTGCTAAGTACTACTAGGATACTCGGAGTAGCTATAAGGCACAGAGCTCCAGGTCTAGAAGGAGAAAAGGAAGGAAAAAAAGAAAAGAAGAGAATTAGGAAATGAAGAGCAAGGAAAGAATGGAAAAGGAAGGAAGGAAGAGTGCTTATTATTTGCCACTTAGCATTTAAGATACTAAGCCCTGCGAACACATGAACATGAAAGCAGGATCCCTACTCTCAAATAGTTTTCATTCTAATAGGGGAAAACAGCCCATAAGGGGAATTGGAAAGCCCATGGGGGAAGGGGCAAGGAGAGTACTGAAGTAGGGGCAAAGCAGCTGGTATGGAGAGTAGGCCAGAAGGTAAGTGGGCGTCAAGACTGGGACTTGTGCTGATGTGGTAGTCCTAGGCAAAGCTTCATGAAGTCAATGAGTTGAACTCCAAGCAGAGTCAAGGCGTCTGATGGGAACTGTGAGCTGGAAGGGGAGCAAGCGGTGCGCCTAGAATTTCTGAGGACACTGAGGAAGAAAAATCTTACATCAATTCATCACTGTACATGTCATCTTCTGATTTTAAGTTCTAAGCACTAGGAGGGTTGTTGATAGCTTTCATAGAATACTGACAGCACCTTTTCTTTCTTTTTATCACCAATAAAACCTTATTACCTAAAGAGAAATTCCTGTAGCCAAAGCAGAGAAACAATTATTTCTCTTACTATAATGGAGGTCTTACCATGATGAATCTCAAGCCACTATAATTTATACTCTTGGTTTCATTTGTCCTTTATAGTCCAGGGAGACCCAAACTTAACTCTTTTTAAATTTATATAATACTTAGGAGATTGATAGTTGTTCTCAGCCAGGAAGATCTGGACTTCTAGTCTTGCCTCTGATACCTCCTGGGTGAGCCCCCGGATAACTTTCTGTGACTTTGTTATCAACCAGCACTGGTAGAGAGAATTCTCTATATTATTAAACATTTGTCTTTGAAGCTTCCCATAATATTTTTGCTTCTCAGATGACTCAAATAATCCCCATGGACACATTCTAATTACTTTTTTTCACTTTGCTTATTTCTTTTCATTTTGCTCTCATCCATTCAAACATTCATTCTTCAGCAGTCAGTAAGCATCTACTCTGTGCTGGGAGAGAAACAAAATTAGATGAAATACAGTCATTGCTCTTTTGGGATTTAAAGTCTGAAAAGGGAAGGAACTAAGCTTTCTGCTAAGTAGTACGAGGATACTTGGGGCAGCTGTAAAGCACAGAATGCCAGGTCTGGAGTCGGGAGGACGCATCTTTCTGAGTTCAAATCAAGCCTCAGACACATACTAGCTGTGTGACCTGGGCAAGTGACTTAACTCTGTGTGCCTCAGCTTCTTCATCTTAAAATGAATTGGAGAAGGAAATGGCAAATCCCTCCAGTATCTCTGCCAAGAAAACCACAAATGGGGCACAAAGAGTCAAACATAAGTGAAAGAACCTAATAACTAGGATGAACCAGAGAGAATTCTGTACTTAGAATCTAAAAGTTCAAATTCCATCTCTGAGCTGTACAACCATGGACAAGTCAAGTTTTTGAGTCTGTTTCCTTATCTGTAAAAGGAGGCTGTTGGACTAGAAGCCTCCCTAGTCTCTTCTAATGTAAATTTTATTTCTATGAGTCTATAATTATAGCTTCTCTCAAAATTCTCCCTAGCTTTCATGAAAATGTAAAAATTATAGTAATTTTTGTCCATTTGAAAACTTTCTTGGCTATTGTGTTATTTCCAATTGGCAGACAGAAGTCTAAATCCAATTTATCATGTAGTATAATATAGATCAAATATCTCAGATTTCATAAAAATTTATTCAGATTCTTCAAAAAATATGGCAGGCCAATTAGATGAAATAGCAATCAATCAATGTGCATCAGAGATTTCCCTACATCTGGCCAAATTATACTTTCAGAGCTTTCTAGTTTTATCATTTCATGCATGAAGTCCATGTGTAATTAAAGCTTTCTTTAAAAATAATTTCAAGTTACTAGCAAAAGATATTGACATCAAAAACTAGATTTCAAATCAAAATGGAGATATAATGCTAAGAACAAGAAAGGTGATGATCTAAGTGTTAGAATCCACTCAGTGTTATTATGCTCAGTTCTTATATTTTAAAGAGGACACTAACAAACCAGAATAGTTGAAAAGAGAAAACTTAAATCTTAAGAGGACTGGAAATTTGGGTGTGTGTTTCAGTGAAAGTAACTTCCTTTCTGGGTCCCTCATTTTAGAAATGACATTGATAAGCTGGAGAGCAATCAGGAAAGTGAAGGGTTTCAAGGCCATGCAATATGAGAATTAGTGCGAGAATTAGACAAAATGGGCTAGCAGCATGGTGGAGTAGAAGGAACACTGAACTCAAGGACACAGAATCCCGGTCACCTCAGACAAGCCTTTTAACTTTTCTGGGTCTCAGTTTTCTTATCTGTAAATTGAGAGAGTTGGACGTAATCTTAAAGTTCCTCACTCTTAAGTCTTACCTATGACCCAATGTTTCTCTGCATCTAATGTTTCCCATGAAAAAGAGAAGTTGGGGGGGGGAAACAAAAGGGAAAAGGCAAATTCTCCAAGACTTTGAAGGGACATTAGGACAACAGATCAGACTAGTTCTGTTTGGTCCCCAAAGGGCAGAACAAGTAGCAAGGGGTCAGAGTTGCAAAGAGGTAAATTTAAGATTTGATAAAGGGAAAAAAAATTGCCAAGCTTTCCAGAAATGGAATGGGCTGCGTCAGAAGGCAGTGGTTTCCCTTCCCTTGAAGTCTTGTAGTCAAGGCTGGATAACTACTTGTCAGGTACAATATACAGGACGTTCCTTTACAGGTTTAAGTAGGACGAGGTGGCCCAGACTCAGATTGTTTATGTGAGTGTGAGCTTTTCTTCATTTTGCATAGATTTCCTATTCTGATAAGTTTACTGGTTGTTTCTCTCATTAGGATGTAGGTTCCCTGAGGGCAAGTTTCACTTTTATTTCTATCCCCAGCCCTTAGCTTGATACCTTACAACCGAGAGCATTTAATAAATGTTCGTTGATTGACTAAATTATTCCATCTTGATGACCCCTGGCACCTCCAGATCCACCTACCATCTTAGCTTGCACACCTGTCCCTCTCTGGTTTCTCCATTCCAGTTAATGGCTCCATCATCCCCTTTCGGATTCACCAGATCCTAGCCAAGCCTTCTGTAATATTTACGTCTTTTCCACTCTTGTGGAGTGTGTGACTACCAGGTTAGAGTCTCATCCGTTTTCCTGGACTGTTATAGCCTCCTAGTTGATGTTCCTATCTCTTCCCCACCATCTCTAACTAATGCATGTTTCTAGTGACTGACTTCACAAACAGAAAGTAAACTTCTTAATCTATCTTCCAAGACTCTCCACAATCTGGTCCCAGATCAACTTTGCAGCCTGGCCTCGTACTATTGTTCACATACCCTACATGCTAGCCAAATTAGACCATTCACCCTCCCTCCATCTTGAATTCTCCTGTACTCATGCATTTGTTCACATCATCGCCAACATATAAAACAAACTATCCTTTCATCTTTCTCTTCCCAATCCTTGCTTTCTTCAAGGTGTCCAGGAAGATCCTCTGACCCTCGAAGCTGGAAACAACCATTTCCTTCTCAAATTTGTCATAACCCTTTGGACGGACCTCTCTTGATGTTCTTGGCAAATAGAAATTATAGCTCTTAATGTTCATATTATATCCTCTAACTCTCCTTTTAGATCATAATTTGGGCACAGGTCCCATGTCTCCCTCATCTTTCCATTGCTCACACTTAGCACAGTGCCTTGTCTGACTGAGACTCAATTAAAAGTTGAACTCAATTGTCTACACTGCACTAAAACGATTGGTTGGTATAGTGGATTCAGATGGCTCACCAGTACTTAGTTTGGGAAACATCTCCATCAACACCATTTTTTTTTTTGGTGTCATGTAGACCAAAAACAGCCAGTTGTCTAGCCACATTTTTCCATCTTTCATGTACCTGTTATTGTCATGAAGACATGTCTTCCTCAGGCCTTTATTGTACAAAAATCCTTTTCTCCTTTATATGCATCTTCTCACTGTGAGAAATAGACCCCTTCACCTTCCTAGTTTTCTTTCCAGATGAAAAATCAGCTCTTTCTCACTAATCATTGTTTTATCACGAATGGATTGCTGGGAAGACCCAATAGTGAATAGTCATTCCAACAACTACTTGCCTCTTACATGGATGATTTTTTAAAAAAATGAGCTTGACTATCCCTTCTCCCCACTAGCACCAAATTTTAATTTGAGGAGCTATAATTCAAATATCTACTTGTATATATCTCCTAAAATTATACTACTACACAGAATAGAAACTCCATGAAGTTTGCTAAAAAGAGATCATTTTTATTTTGTTTTTTATCCCCAGCACTGGTCCTTGCACATAGTAGGTGCTTAAAAAATGCTTGCTAAATTGCCCACTGGGAAAAGATCTCCCCTAGGCTCCCATATCAAGAACCCTGAGAGCTGTAATGGTATCTGCTAGCTTTGAGCCTTCCAAAAGGGAAGGTTGAAGACTGACATCTGTGATCTTTTCCCATTCCCTCTTCTAGTTCTTCAGTTCGGCTTCACCACTATTTTTGTCGCAGCCTTCCCCCTGGCACCGCTCCTCGCCTTACTGAACAACATTATTGAAATCCGACTGGATGCGTACAAATTTGTGACGCAGTGGAGGCGGCCTTTAGCTTCAAGAGCCAAAGACATAGGTGAGCCAAAACGTGTATGAATGGGAGAACTTGTGCGATTGTCCAACTGGTAATTAAAATATATTTTTATATTTTGTTTTTTATTACCACTTTTATTGGTAAAATAAATATACACATGGATAATTTTTTACCACTCACCCTTGCAAAATTTTGCGTTCCAATTTTTTTCCTCTTTTCCCCCTACTCCCTCCCAATATGTGTTAAACATGTTAAAAAAAAATTAAGTAATCAAAATAGAAATAGCGAAATCTACTCCATGAATATTGATTTTTCTACAAAGGGTTGGGAATGAATCTGGGATTGCCTATGAAAAAATATTTTTATTTTTTGTCCAAGTGAGAGGTAGCATGGCTTATTGATTAGGAGAAAAGACTCAGAGAGGAAATAGTGGCTGTCTTCAAATACTGCAAGAAATGTCTTGTGGAGAAGTGATTAAATTTGTTCTGTTGGACTCGGAGGGAAGACACAGGACACAGAGATGGCAGTTACAAAGAAGAAAATTTAGGCTTCTTGTCAGGAAAACCTTCCTAACAGTAAGTTAAGTGAGCGGACTTCCTTGGGAGGTAGTAGCTTCCTGTCTTTGGAGCTCTTTTACTGGCTTGGTAGGCCATAGAAGTGATTCTCTTTCAGGAACAGGTTGATCTAGAAGGTTAGAATATCTTTTCCATTTCTTAAATCCTTTATTTCTGTGAGCACTAGACTTGGGAGTCTGACAGTCTAGGGTTCAAGTTCTGCTTCTGACTCTAATAATGTGGCCTTGAGAAAGCCTTTTTCCTGTGGTTTTACAAGAAAGCTCTGGAGCATTGTAAGTTCGCTGGGCAGTGGCCAGAGAGACCCTAAATTCAGGCTTTTCAACCATGAGGATAACCTTTTGTCTTGGAAGTTAATAGGATTTAGGGTGAGAAATATTGGCTACGCCTGTGAAATCCAAGAATGGACCCCGAACAAGGACAGCCTCCACTGTTAATGTTTTTGGCTCAGACTGTGGCATTGATAATGAACTGATAATGAACCATCATGGCCTGTTGGCTGCCCACTCAACTGGATGAGATTTAGCCAAGCTGTCTCTGGCCAGGGCTCTGCCTGAGCATCAGATCCTGAGGAGTTTATTCATCGTGTGTGCGGACTCTTTGTCCAGGACGCCTTCGGAGAATAAAAGGCCTGTCTGGCTGCCCTTGTCTTATGGGACGATGAATGGGGACCTACAAGCAGTGAAGGCTGCAGCAGAAATTGTTTCTCCACACACAATTTAGATTTCCTTTAATAGACTGTCAACTCCTTAAGGGCAAAGATGTAGCTTTTGTATTTGCATAATAATAAGAATCAGAACAGGCAATGTGATGTAACTGAGAGGTAGAGAGGCTTGTTGCTTAAGAGATGTTCCTAGAGTTAATAAAATGCCTTTTTCCCCGCCCTGCACAGGAATCTGGTATGGAATTCTTGAAGGCATTGGGATACTCTCTGTAATCACAAATGCATTTGTCATAGCCATAACATCGGACTTCATCCCTCGCCTGGTTTATGCTTACAAATACGGACCTTGTGCAGGCCAAGGAGAAGCTGGACAAAAGTAAGTGTGGGCCACTGAGCCACCCTGTACTTAACCGCTTATTTCTTAAATAGTTGGGGTAGGGATAAAACTGGGAGAGGGACAATTAAGTATACGGGATGGAGTTGTGAGTGTGAAAAGAGATCTTAAAGTGGATTACAGCTGAAAAACTACAAGCTATGGAATCAGAGTGTTGAGATTCAAAAGGAGACACCAAAAGGTTGGGATCACAGACTGGTGTCTCAAAAGCATTTACAGCCTTGGACCCATCTCCAAGTCAAGGGATAATGTTTATTGTAATTGTAACGCCAATTGAAGCGGGCTAAGTTCCAAAAGGATTTAGCAAGAACCAGGAGCAAGAAGACAAATTTATCCAGTTCTTCATGTCACTGACATGCTAACTTTATGGCCCAGAGGTAGAACTGAGGTCTCAGGAACTTAGTTATCACTGACTGACAGATTGTGTATCTGATAGTCAGCAAAGTTTGCAGGATTATCCTAAGCAACATCACCTCAGAGACATCACCTCACTTCCCTGGATGAGAGTTACTTCATCAAATCAAAGAGCTGAACTAGGGGATCTCCAAGGTCTCTTCCCTCTGTGATTCTGTAATAGAGACATGTCTCCTGAATACAGGAAATGAATCCCAATCTGATTGAATGTGCTACACAACAAACAAGTTCTGTGAATTAACCTTATATACAGTTAAAAACAATGTCATTCAGGGCTGTTGGCTATGACCCAGCCGGATACAACTGCAGGAGAACTAGACGGGCTGAATCACTTTGGTGGCCCAGTTCCCTGGAAATCACATGTGTGTGGGCAGAATTTAGCAGCCGCAAAGCCAACACAATGGGCCTTCATATCTCCTGGGCCTTTGCATTCCTTTGGTAGAAAACTAAAGGTCTTTCCCACTGAGAGCCCCGGGCCATCACGCTTCCCCTCTCTGTGTCTGCAGGATCTGGCGAAATCATTCAGGCGATGGGCCAAGCTGAATTGAAATCCTATCGTTCTTATCCCATTCTCTCTTGTGTTAAGCACAGGGCTTGCATGCCCTGGTTCTGATGGGGGGAAGCAGGACACACAAAAGAAAACTAGAACTGAAGGCCTGGTAGAACTAGGGACCTATGGGTGTCCCCAGCAAGGGAGCATGATGTTCTGGGAGGTGGGAGCCACTAAGGGAAAGCGAAAGGTTCCCTGGAACGTTCCTGTGTATTGGGAGGAGTTTATAGCTCCATTCTCTTACAGGAGGGGCTGAGCACCAAGAGGGGGCAGAGGGTCAAACACTGAAGCCATCTCTAAGGCCTTTCATGAGTTTTCAGGGAATCAGAATGGCCCCAGTTAGTGTGAGAGGCAAGGCTTGGGTCAACATCTGTCCGGTTCCCTGTCCCCTTCTCTCTCTAGCTCCTTGCTTGCACTGCCTCTCATGCCCCAAGGAGATGTAGGAGGCTGTTTCTGTGCAAGGATTTCATGAAACAGTGATTTTTTCCTCCCTGAGAACAGGCCCATACACAGCCTCTGACTCTGTGTCTCTCATGTCCTATCATGTTCTCCCTTGTACCTATTTGCCTCTGCCCGCCCTGTGTCTGCGTCTCCATGCTGACAAGCCTTAGCCGTTTCCTACACAAGGGAAACAGTCCACAGGTGAGGTGAGGTGATCGGAATTCTGGCTGGCTTGGGTCAGGGCCCTGACAACCACGGCAGCGATGGTCTCTCCTGTGCCCAAACCCTTCTGATCCTCCGAGGAGAGTCAGGAGAGAGAACTGAGCAGGAGTCCATGATGGCCTGACAAATGCTGTGAGAGGCGGATCCACTGCTGGGGCGACAAACACCTTACCCGTAATTAGCTGTTAATAAACACTTGCTCCACAGCGTGGACTTGGATCCAGCCTTATCACCAAGGAGCCTCCTTGGAGGCTGCATCGACCAGAGATTACCAGCTGTCATGGAGGCCGAGCGGTCGCCAAGCATGGAGTGGGCTTTTCCTTAAACTCCAGGTGGCGGGCAGGGTTCTATGGCTGCCTTAGTGACTGGATTGTCAGTCGCCCCATTCCCCGACCCCACAATGACTCACTGGTTTCCTGTGTGGGAGCTGTTGAATCACTTCAGTTGTATCTGACTCTTCCTGACCCCATTTGGGGTTTTATTTGCAAAGATACTAGAGCAGCTTGCTTTTCCTTCTCCAGCTCATTTTACAGAGAAGGAAACTGAGGCAGACAGGGTTAAGTCACTTGCCCAGGGTCACTCAGCTAGCAAGTGTCTAAGGCCAGATTGGAACCCAGGAAGATGAGTCTGATCTCAGGACCAGCATTCTATCCACCACACTACCTGCCTGCTTTTCCCATGTGGTAAAGATGTTAGTTGTGTTTGGGGTGGGTTTTTTGGGGGGAATTAAACAAGGAAGCTAAAGAATAATAAAAAAAACATAGTGTGTGGGAAAACTGGGCCCTTCCATCCACACTCCATCCCCACAGCCTCCCTCTGGGTGCAGATGGCTCTCTCCATCACAAGATCATTGGAACTGGCCTGAATCATCTCATTGTGGAAGAGCGCCATGTCCATCCTGAAGATCAGAACTGATCATCGTACAATCTTGCTGTTGCTGTGTACAATGATCTCCTGGTTCTGCTCACTTCACTTACTTGCTCTGAGTTTCAGAGAAGGTATCAGCCTCCGATGGTAGAAGGAGCTTCTGACACCCACAAACCATAGATCTCTGGGGGAGGAGAGGAGATTACATTTCAAGGCTGAAATGTAAAATCCAACAAACAGCATTGAAGTGTAACTGGAGGGAAGGTGGCAATCGTTAAATGAAAAATGATCCTGGCAAAAGGTAACTTTCAGTGCCCAGACTTGGAAAGAGGGTGACCTGGGTTCAAATCTTGCCCCTGGCACTCTCTAGCTAAGTGACTTGAGGAGAATTACTTTGGAGGCAGCGAGGGGATGAAGTGAACCAAGCTCTGGAGTTAGAGTCAGGAAGTCCTGGGTTCAGATCCTACCTCCTACACATTCTAGCTCCAAATCCCTCAATCTGTGTGTGCCTCAGGCTTCTTATATGTAAGATGAACATAACAACTCTACATTGTTGGGAAGATCAAATAAAAAATCATTGTAAAATGTTTAGCACAGTGCCTGGCACATGGTAAGTGTTATATACATCTATCATTATTATGCGTTACTGTTGTTTATTAACCAAAGAGCACAGGACAATCAACTTTTCTTGGTCTGGATATCCTCAGCATTTACCTCCACAGGATGTCACTAGGCTCAAATCAGAGACTTTACAAACCTAAAAACACCTTAAAAAAAAAGGCACTACAAAAATCTGATTATAGCATCCTATGTCTCACCTGCTGACCTCCCTAATAAAAGTTTTTCATTCTATTAAGATTTATTTTATTATTAGTATTATTATTTTGTTGAGGCAATTGGGGTTAAGTGACTTGCCCAGGGTCACACAGTTAGGAAGTGTTAAATGTCTGAGACCCGACTTGAACTCAGGTCCTCCAGACTTTAGGGCTGATGCTCTATCCACTGCACCACCTAACTGCTCCAGGAGTTTGTTTTTGCACATTTTTAATGAGAAATTTGTGGTTTTCTTGCAGATGCATGGTGGGGTATGTTAACGCCAGCCTGTCTGTGTTTCTCATTTCTGACTTTGAAAATCGATCTGAGCCTGCATCGGACGGAAGCGAATTTTCGGGAACACCACTAAAATACTGCAGGTGAGGACGAACCCTGCTCTTCTTCAGCCTGGTCCTTTTCCTGCAGGATGGTATAGCGCCTCCCAGGCTTGTGTTGACAAATTTTGGAAAATAAATGTAAGGATGCATTTTAGAATTCACTCAGAACCATCGTAAAGAAACTGAGCCAGAGGCTTAGGGGGGAGGAGGCAGATCCCAAGAGCCAGAGGAGGTGGAGGGGAATCGGGAACCATCTGGCCCCTCTCCCCCATGGACACTTGGCTCGTCCTACTCCCTGCTGTGGGGCTTGCATCACCAGGTGACAACTGGACAAGTCTACCTAGTCTTAGACCCAGAGTCCTGCAGTCCAAAGGGACCTTGTTTGGTCATCGAGTTTGATCCCCCTTTACTTTAAGCTTCATGCCCCAAGTTACCCAGTTGTGAACTGCCAGAGGGAGGGCTCAGAGCCCAGAGATGGGGAAGAAGGGTGCTCTGGGGTGATCCAGTTTGATCCCCTCATTTTTGCTGAGGAATTTAATGGGCTCCCCAGGCCCACTCCTAATAACCGTATATGTATATAACCTGTGAGGTCGGTATGTCCTTCCTTTTTTTCTTTATTAAGAAGGGAAAATGCACCTGGGTCTCTTAGTGAGATCCAGTGTTTTCAACTGTCCGAAGAAAGTAGCAGTGTATAAAAATTCTCCTATGTGATCTTTCTATTTCCTTACTCATTATTTTAACCTAAATTCAGTATTTTACACTAGTAGACTTAAACATCCACTTAAGTTGGAGGGGAGATCAAGCCAAACGAGGGACATTTAAAATTCCTCAGGAATCCAGCAATCTAAGTGAAAATGGAGTTGGGCACTTGGAAAGGTTGGAGTGTATATGAATATTAACACTAACAGCTAATATTTATGCAGCACTTTGAAGCCACTTTACATATGTCATTTCATTTGATCTTCACAACAACCCTTTGAGGTAAGTGCTAGTATCCACATTTTACAGATGAGGAACCTGAAGTGGACAGAGGTTACATGATTTACCCAAGATCACACAGCTAAATAAATAAATGAGGTTGCAAAATCCAATACTTAATCCACTGTACCATCTTGCTGTCTCCTACATGCATTTGATTTGGACATAATTGCATAGGATTTGCATTAATTGATTTGTTTCCTAAGTTCAAAGTTAGCTGCTCATGTAAAATTATTCAAAATAAGATACACGTTCATATTTGGGGTAATGAAGCATTTTATTGACTAAAAAGAGAAAGATTACCAAAAAATAATAATCTTATACATCAAGGGTTTTCTTGAAAGATTTCTCTACTGTTATGGAATGTAGGAATGACTAGGTTATACCTGAAACCAGCAAAAATGCCAACTGCTCATCATTCAAGCTTGAAAGCTCCTTCTCAAGGACAAATATGCATTCTAAAAAAAAGACATACATACCTATTAAATAACAAACAAATGTACTGGGGGTTTTTCCAGATGCTAAAACTAAGGTAAAAATCAAATTACAAATTATCCTTTTTCCACAAGCCCCATCATTTTTAAGATTTGATGGAAATATAGATTTATTGTTTGTTAATTCCCATTTTGTAACATGAATTTGATAGCAGTTTCCCCACTGGCCAAGGACAGCATATTGTTAGTGAGAATTCCAAAGACTCCATGGGTGTTTCTGCCGGAAACTTAGCAGATTTATTCTGCAAATACTAAGAGCATCAGGTACTGCTGTCCAAGTACCAGCTTACCTAGCTAAGGCTGGAGAAGCTAAGCATTAGGTTGAGGGGGAGATCCTTTTTTTTTTAACCACAGAACACCTAAGACATAAAGAAGTTGACCTGTGTTGATCAAGGAGGCCCTTACAGCATGGGACACTGAAGAAAGAACTAGATGGGGAACTGGATCCTGACTCAGCCATCTATATAACATGACAAGTCACTGAGTTTGGGTTTCTTTATCTGTCAAATAAGGAAGCTGGATTAGATGGCCCCTATGGTCTCTACCAGCTCCCCTTTGAGGAGCTGATGGAAAAAAATCAGACTACTGATGGTCCTTCCTGAATGCTACCTCCGACTTCATTAATATGTGCCCTTATCAAAAAGGACAAGAGGATGTTGGAGAAGAGGGGAGTGCAAAGTTTAGTTAGGGTGCCCACTCCCCCAGAGGCGGGTCTCATTCAGCAGCAGGCCCAGAGCACAGAACCCAGCCCATCACAGATGGAAGGGCCCTCAAAGGTCATTCATTCTAGCCCTCATGGCCATGGCTGAACTCATTCATCGCTGTCTGGGCTGGATTCCTGGTGTCTTCCTGATGATCCGAGGAGGCAGCCAGTCAATCAACAAGTGTTTGTTAAAGTGCTTGCTGAGGGCTGGGCACATGCATGGCCCTTATTCTCTCACCTTCTTGTGGGGGAAAACAACGTACAAAGAATCAGCATCTTGTGCATCGTTAGTCAAAAGGAGGGAGCAACCGAGGCTCGCTCTCCTGGAAAGTCAATGCAGTAGCCTGAGGATAACAGTCATCCCTGCCCGGTCCAGGGACCTTCATCCCCAATGTCTCACCATTCTCTGTGTCAGCATGCGCTTTGTAACATTCTGGGGACAAGACTGACTAAAAAGGGACATCAGATAAAACAGGCTTTCCATTTAGTCCATTCAATTCTATTCAAATCTAACAAACACTGATTAAACAGCTACCATTTTCCAGGCCCTGGAGATAAAACACACAAGCAAAAAAGGAAGACCATAGGACCTATAACTGTGACACTGCTGAGCTAACAAACTTCCAGGTGCTGCAATTCCCAGTACCAGCTGAGAGCTACCTGAGGCCCCCAGAGGTGAAGGCACTTGCTGCCAGACAGTGCCAGAAGCAGAACTTGAACCCAGGTCTTCCTGATTCCAAGGACAATTCTCTATACATCACACTACACTGTCTTTTACATACATATCAAATATAAAACTGCATATACTTGAAAGTGATGTGATCCTGGGACAAATCTGCCTTCGTTTCTTGGTTAAAAAAAAAAGGGGGGGGTTGACAGCAGTACATACTTCAGAGCTGTTATTAGAATCAACTGAGATAATATATGTAAAGCACTCAATATATGGTGACTATTCGCTCTCATAGGAAAGGGTTCAGGAAAGAAACAACACATCTGTATTTTTCAGACTCGGGAAAAATCATATATACATGTGTGCTTATATATACTCTTGGATACCAAACCCATCTCAGAAATTTAATACATTTTTCCCCAATTTGATCAAGTATACTGATTTTGTGCAGAAGCTTCTGTTTCAAGTAATCAAAATTATCTAGTCTATCTTTTTTAATTGACTCTCCTTTGGTTAAAATCCCATATCCATTTAGAATATGCTATGGAATATGATGCAATGTTACAGTCTAAGCCTAATTTCTGTCAGACTGATTTCCATCTGGTAATTTATCAATTTCTTAATTTTTGAGAATAATTTATGCAGTGTAGGTATTAACTGTACTTTATGGATTTTCTGTTGTTTTCTATTAAATTAGATTAGCTAAGGGTTTGTCAATTTTATTAGTTTTTCAAAGAACTAGGTTTTAGTATCATTTCCATGGGGGGGTTTCCTATTTTCTTTTTAATATTTCCTCTTTTGTTCTTATTTTAGTTTAGTTATTGGCGTTCTAATTTTTTAACCACGTATTCAGTCCTTTCTTTTTTTCTAGTTTGTTCATATATTTTGTAAGACTTTTTTCCCTAATTAGTATGGCAGAAATTAGATATGGATCCACGCTTAACACCATATACCAAGATAAGATCAAAATGAGTCCATGATTTAGGCATAAAGAATGAGATCATAAATAGATTAGAGGAACAGAGAATAGTCTACCTCTCAGACCTGTGGAGGAGGAAGGAATTCATGACCAGAGGAGAACTAGAGATCATTATTGATCACAAATTAGAAGATTTTGATTACATCAAACTAAAAAGTTTCTGTACAAACAAAACTAATGCAAACAAGATTAGAAGGGAAGTAACAAATTGGGAAAATATTTTTACAGTTAAAGGTTCTGATAAAGGCCTCATCTCCAAAATATATAGAGAACTGACCCTAATTTATAAGAAATCAAACCATTCTCCAATTGATAAATGGTCAAAGGATATGAACAGACAATTCTCAGATGATGAAATTGAAACTATACCCACTCATATGAAAGAGTGTTCCAAATCACTACTGATCAGAGAAATGCAAATTAAGACAACTCTGAGATACCACTACACACCTGTCAGATTGGCTAAGATGACAGGAACAAATAATGATGAATGTTGGAGGGGATGTGGGAAAGCTGGGACACTGATACATTGTTGGTGGAGTTGTGAAAGAATCTGGCCATTCTGGAGAGCAATTTGGAACTCTGCCCAAAAAGTTATCAAACTGTGCATGCCCTTTGCTACTACTGGGCTTATATCCCAAGGAAATACTGAGGAGGGAAAAGGGACCTGTGTGTGCCAAAATGTTTGTGGCAGCTCTTTTTGTTGTGGCTAGAAACTGGAAGATGAATGGATGTCCATCAGTTGGAGAATGGTTGGGTAAATTATGGTATATGAAGGTTATGGAATATTATTGTTCTGTAAGAAATGACCAGCAGGACGAATACAGAGAGGCTTGGAGAGACTTAAATCAACTGATGTTGAGTGAAATGAATAGAACCAGGAGATCTCTGTACACTTCAATGCTGTATGAAGAGGTATTCTGGTGGAAGTGGATATCTTCAACATAAAGAAGATCCAACTCACTTCCAGTTCATCAATGATGGACAGAAACAACTACACCCAGAGAAGGAACACTGGGAAGGGAATATAAACTGTTAACATTACTGTCTATCTACCCAGGTTACTTATACCTTCGGAATCTAATACTTAACGTGCAACAAGAAAATTGGGAAGGGAGGGGGAAATTTGGAAAAATGAATACAAGGGATAATGTTATTAAAAAAATACTCATGCATATATACTGTCAAAAAAAATTTTTATAATTATAAAATTAATTTTTAAAAAAAGACTTTTTTTCCCTGAAGATCATCTTTATTGCATCCCCAGAAGTTTTGATATGTTATATCATTATTATTTTACCTAATTATTATGATTTGTTCTTTGACCCACTCATTATTTAAGGATTTCATTCTTAAATCTTTTATTTGTGATTCCTAAAACAATTGTTTTTTATTGCATGATGGCCAATTTATTTATTTATTGTGTTATGGCCAATTTTTATCAGAGTTCTACTTGCTGCTCAGAAAGATGTATTTTCTTTTATTGTCCTACTTAGAAGACACCATAAGTTCTTTAATTCTACATTATTTTAGTTTTCTACTTTCCCTTTTCTTTTTTTTTTTTTTTTTTTTTGAGGCTGGGGTTAAGTGACTTGCCCAGGGTCACACAGCTAGGATGTGTTAAGTTTCCGAGACCAGATTTGAACTCGTGTCCTCCTGAATTCAAGGCTGGTGCTCTATCCACTGCGCCACCTAGCTGCCCCTCTACTTTCCCTTTTATCTAAACTGAGAGAGGGACGTCCCTATGGCATTACTATATTTTCTTATAGTTTGGATGTTTCCTTTATGAATTTGGATGCTAAAGCATTTGTACTATGTTTATTACTGATTTTGTCAATGATTTCAGCATGATATAATTGTCATTTACCTTTTTATTTTGCTAAACATTTCCCAATTACATTTAAGTCTGGTTTGGATCACATATAGTTGACAGCTATCGCTATGTCAGTAATCTTGGCTGTTGCCACTGGATGGTATTCTGTTATGTTTTGCTAGTGTACTGATCTTAAAATGAACTGGAGAAGAGAGGATGCAATTCCATATGCTGGAATTCTATGATGACTTAAATTTTATTTTAGAAATGTATATTACATATATTGTATATATGTCACCCTGGGTCTCAGGTGCTACATCTATCCAATGAAAACGGGGCCTGAGAGGATCTTACAAATCCATGATTTTTGACTCTAAGACCATGTTGGAGAAGCCCAAACTTTTTATCCACAATTAAACAGCAAGCAAGTGAACAAAGAATTCACACTAAAGTCTTCAGCTTCCCTAAGTGTTCATTATTCCATTTTCCTTAATTTTTCAGTGGAAAATGGTTTGATGATTTGAAAACTTTAAAACCCCATGTGAATAAAGTATTTATTTCTTTCCATTTAAATGTTATTACTCATAACTAGTAAAGGGGAAAGAACATTACATAGGCATCACTGGGCTTCTCTGCCCCACAGGAAGCTGTAAAATCAAAGTGTTGGGCTGGATGACCTCTGGGACTTCTTCTGGCTCTAAATTTATGATCCTGTGTCACAGGTAGGGTTGGAACCTAGATTTTCCCAATGGGGAGGCTATCATTTGTCTGATCTTGGGCAAGTCATCCAGCTTCTCTAGGACTGTTTCCTCATCTGTAAAATAAGGTTGGATTTGAGGGTCATAAGAATAACTTGAATTTTCAGTCCTAGCCATTGAGATGGAAATAATTACAATTTATTTGGTCTCTTTTCAATTGAATTATATACCTATGACTGCTATCTTTTTAAATTACTTGATTACCATTTGGGATAAGTTCATCATTATTAAATGACTTAAGTTTAATATTCCATACTGGAGGGGAGGAAGAGAGAAACATGATAGCGTGCAAAGAATTTAAAAACTAGTTCTTGGTTGGCTTCCAATTAACTATGTACAAGTTACTTCTTTAAGCCTCAGTTTCTTCATCTTTAAAACCAGAGAATTCAACTCCATGGTCTCTTAGGTCCATCCTCGCTTTAACTTGTCTTTATCATGCAATTGTAAAATGCACAGTAGGCAAAATATAGAATTATAACAAGTCTCTAAAAATGTTGTTAGGCCACATTAATGTTACCTGTGCCAGTACCAGAGTGCTGGCTCTGGAGTTAGAAAACATGGGTTCAAACCACATCTGACACCTGTTATGACCTAATCATTTAGCCTGAGACTCAGTTTCCTCATTTAAAAGATGAGAATATGGTATAAATAGCTTCTAGGATTCCTTCCCAACTCTAAATCTATAACTTCTCAAAAAAAAGTGACTTTTTTTATAAAAGTACTACCTTATAGTTGTGATCCTTTTTAAGTCAGTTATTTGGGACTTGAAAAGCATTTTCATTTAAGTTCAGAAGTGACCTTTTTCAGTGTCAATTTCCCCAACTGTATAATGAGGATCAAATGAGATCATCTATGTAAAGTGTTTTGCAGATTTGAAAGCACTACAGGAATACTCGCTGTATGAGACTAGAAGAAGAATTATACAGCATGTCCCAGGAGTCTTGATGCAAATACATCAAGAATTCTAGGATACCTCTTATGGATTTGTGCCACAGTGGGGAAAATGATTTTGAGGGGTTGGTTTCAATTCCCATCTATGTGACCTTGAGTGTGACTTACCCCTCTCGAGGTCTCATTTTCTAATCAGTAAAAGGGGGGTGGGAGAGTAGCCTGGCTGGTTCCTCAAGAAATGGGAGAAAGACTGGACCAACTCTAGAATCAATCTTTTTCTGAAAGATAATGTGCTTTTTTTTTATTTTGTAGATACCGAGATTATAGAGACCCTCCTCACTCGCTGGTCCCCTATGGCTACACATTGCAATTCTGGCACGTCCTGGCCGCACGTCTGGCTTTTATTATTGTATTTGAGGTCAGTTCCTGTAACTTATTCCCTTGTTTCCTTTAAAGTGTTAACTTGTCTGGATGGCTTCTGAATCAATGCAAGAACAAATGGGAGCATGGGGGCATGACTTTTACTGGTCAATTGTCTAATTAGTTATTTGAAGGATTTTTTTTCCTCCTTCATTGTTTTCTGGTAAATCAGATCATTATTTGATATAATGGAAACATGTAGCAATTGTGTCTGGGATTTCTAAATTTGAGGCTGTATGGGGCAGCTAGGTGGCACAGTGAATAGAGCACCAGCCCTGAATTCAGGAGGACCCGAGTTCAAATCTGGCCTCAAACACTTAACACTTCCTAGCTGTGTGACCCTGGGCAAGTCACTTAACCCCAGCCTCAGGAAAAGAAAAATAAAATAAAATAAATTTGAGGCTGTATGCTTATATGAATTCTCAGGTAAATATCCTTTGAGCTGCTGAGAAAAACAATTATCTATACAATTAAAGTTGAGAAGAAAAGCCAAGTTACTAATTGTCCTTTCCTTGAAAGAGAATAAAGCTGATCACTATTCAAACCTACCATCCCATGCATGAGGACAAGCTAATAGCCTCTGGCTCGTGGAGGGGAGGGAGGAGGTTGGCTTTGACACTATAATTAATCCAAAGAATTTTTGTTCAAAAAGGTGACTTTCCAAGAGAATGCTTTTCTAAAAAGCAACTTGAAGTGACAGAGAAGTTTTTGGCAATGAAAAAGTTGTACATATCTGTACATTGCCATAGTTTTGCATTCATACATTCTGTATTACAGCACCTTTAGGTGGCACAGTGCATGAAGTCCAAGGCCTGGAATTAGGATTTTCCTGAGTTCATATCTGGTTCAAAAAAGTTCAGAGTCAGACATGACTAGATTGACTAAATTTGGGTTTTGAGGGAATAGATACTTATATAGTGGACAGGGGGCTGGGCCTGAAGTCACAAAAACCTCTGTTCCACTCTGGCCTCAGACTCATGAGCTGGGTGATGCCAGGCAAGTCACTGACTTTCCATAACCCTAGCTGGTTTGCATGGCAAAGATAATGGAGTGGTTTGCCATTTCCTTTTACAGATGAGGAAACTTGAGTCTCAGTAAAGTGACTTGTCCAGCTTCATAAAGCTAGTTAGTGTCTGAGGCCAGTTTTGAATACAGGAAGACTCCTCTCCCTAGCTCCAGGTTCAACACTCCTAGCTGCTCTTTTGCACTTTAAGGATCAATAACTGAGGCGGGGAGGAGAAGGGGGAAGAATTAAAGGTTATAAAAGAAAAATAATTATGAGGGAAATAAAATAATAAGCTATTCTATTACTTAGCCTCTGACCCTTCCCATTGTTTGTGTAAATATTGTCTCTATGTGTACGTTTATTCTTCAATGTACAAGAACATTAAGATTTGGGGACACCACAGACTTGTATGTATGTGCATATGAGAGATACAGAAACATAAAAGTAATGATTGACACTCAATGCAGAAGTGCTTTTGTACGTTTGCAAGACATCTTAAAGACATTCGAGCTCCACAGTAACTCTGTGAAAGATGAAAAGAGACATACCTGCAGGAGAAAAGGAAACATCTACAAGAAAAGGGTTTTTTTTTGGTAAAGCAAGAGTGCCATCTTGTGGCACTTTGTACAAGGGAAAATCTCGACTCCACAGTGTTGTCTCATGGACCAGACATGAGCTCTGACATGCACCAGACGTGAGCTCTGACATGGGCCACTCGCTGGCTCCCACACTGTGCCCAAAATCAGGCGGCCCCCTTTCCTCACTTGTACGGTCGGTTGGACCTGACTCAAACCGAACCGGTGGAGCCCCCCTCACTCTTCCTGTGAGAACAGCCCCCTTGGTGGGTCCAAAGGCGTTTCTTAAGCACTTAGACACCCAGCATCTTGCTTAGCCCCATATGTGAGTCCCTGCTCACATGTGAACAAGGGAAAACGACCTCCCAATGATTCTGTACTTTAAGATATCATCTTGGGGGCAGCTAGGTGGCGCAGTGGATAGAGCACCAGCCTTGAATTCAGGAGGACCCGAGTTCAAATCTGGTCTCAGACACTTAACACATCGTAGCTGTGTGACCCTAGGCAAGTCACTTAACCCCAGCCTATAAATTTAAAAAAATAAAAATAAAAAACATTTTAAAAAAATATATCATTTTTAACCTAAATAGAAGAGGCATAATTTACATTCTACAGGAAATATTCCTGAACTGGGAACCAAAAAATCTGGCTTCAACCCTGGGCTGGGCCCCTTACTCCTTCAGTGACTGACTTCTGGCCAAAGTATCCTCACCTGTGAATAGCCCCAAAGAAACCAATACCTGATCAGTAACCCCTAATCAGAGAGGAACTTTGCAGAGAACCCCAAGTGACCGATTAGAATCAATAGATTTTGTGCACACTCAAGAGACTAATGGGGAAGTGCTGGGCAAAATCTGAACCCAGGTCCTCTGAAGCCAGAGCCAATGTATCCCCCTGCTGCTGCCTCAAGTCAGTCCAGACTGAATCAGAATAGCTGGGATGGTCCAAGCCAGAATATTTTCTCAGTGTCCCTCTGAAAACGAATGCAAGGATGTATAACCCAGAACTGAATCCCTTTTGTCTTCTCTTGTTTTTTAGCATCTTGTATTTTGCATAAAGCATCTGATTTCCTACCTGATCCCAGACCTTCCAAAAGATTTAAGGGATCGAATGAGGAGAGAGAAGTACCTCATTCAGGAGATGATGTATGAGGCTGAACTGGAACGCCTCCAGAAGGAACGCAAAGAGAGGAAGAAAAATGGGAAAGCTCACCATAATGAGTGGCCTTGACTGGTAAGTGAAAAGAGGCAGCTGTCCTTGGTCCTGTCCCTGAGGTCTCTCCTCAGGCCATGGCTAAGATGCATTCACCTGAAGCAGGAGGAAAGGGCAAAGTGGAAAACTGGGTACCACACCTGTGGTTTTCAGCAGCAGCCCCACATCCTGAGGCAGGGAAAAGCCACCTGCAGCTTCAGACCTCGTGAACTTATTTTTTCTTATTATTAAGTTAAGTTCCTCTCTGAAAAGAAGTGGGGAGTGCCGAGGGGGCCCACTGCCATTTTCTGGCTTCCAGAGATTGCAGGGCAAGGCCTGGCTAGAAGGAAGAGCCCACAAGGCACCAGCAGATTCACGTCCAGCACCCTATTTGCTGCAGGCACTAGAAGAACACCCACCTACCTTTGGCTGCACTGGGCTTTCCCACAATTTTAGAATAAGGCAACAGAAAAACCCACATGAGAACTGATTTCTGTCCACCTGAGATCCAACCTTCTCTCCTTCTCCAGTGCTTTGCTCCAGCAATGGCTCTTTCCCAGATAAACACAAAATGCTCATCCAACCTTCTATGGTCCTTCTCTCTACAACCCCCCACTGCTTCTTAATCCCTTCCTTGCACATGAGACTGTCCCCAGAAAGCACACTTCTAATCATCAGTTAATTGTCCTTTTCTTTCAAGTCCTCATGCTCCCTGTCTTGGTACTTTCTTTCCCCTTGGCTTGACACTACACAGAAGCATCAAATCCATGCCCCTCATGAAGACACTGAGGCACACATAATGAGAGGTGAGAAAAAAGGAAAGAGAAGAAGAGTCCAAAGCTGTAAAAATGGAAAACTTGTGGGGTGGCCCTGCAGAAAGGGGAAGTGAGGATGAGCATCAGGAGTTTGGGGAAGGAGCTCCACATTGGACACATTGAAGCTGAGGTGCCGGCAGGGCATCCTAGTTCTTCTCTCTCTTCCATTACTGCCCTGTGTCCTTCTATAGCCCTGCCAGAGTCTTTCTTTCCTTTTCTCATTGTGGACTGTTTCTGGAGCAGGGAAGGGGACCTGCTCCAACACCTGTGCCCCAATCCACTTCTGTCTGCATGAAGTGCTTCCTTGACCTGGGCCCAGGAGGAAGCCCCACAAGGAGCCCATCATCTCTCCCCAGTCTCCCCATCCTGACCCATTGGGGCTCATTCTCTCACCTCCTTGTTACAAGCTCCCTTCTTTTCCCTTCTCTTTGCTGTCAGTACCATGACCTGGTTTTCCACACTCACTCCTCTCTTGGCCCACACCTGCTCTGTTTCTCAAGGACCTCTCTCCATCCTTCCTCCTCCTGTCACACACCATTTTTTCATGCAGCATCCCAACTTTCCCAAACTTGTCACTCCCCAGCCAGCCCCATGTGCTGGTGCTCCCAGCACTTTACCCGTGAGACAAATAATGAACATGTCGCCTTGGCGGGTGCTGAGCAAAACATCATCCTGTGGCTTCTGTTTGCCTTGCATTGTGGTCTTCAAACTCCCGCCTGCCTCAGTTGATCCCTCTGCAAAACAGGCATGATTCAATATTTAGAGTCTTATGTGTCACAGATGAAAAGTCACTACAAACTACTGTGTTTAATGTACAGTCTACACATGTGATTTTAACTTCCTGTTTTCCCCCTTTTCAACCAGGTTCACTGACTGTTCATTTGAATGCAAAGGATTCGCCTTCTGTTTACTTATTTCAACTGTGGAAGAGCTCTACCTTTAAGAAAATGAAAAAAAATGCAACTTCAGTGCATGTCACAGACATTTTCAATAGCAAGTTGGTCGTTGCAGAGGATTTACTGTGAAATCATTTTGCGATCCAGCATATGACTGCTATCCATAGACCATTTTCTTGACAAAGCAAGCATGTACTTCACGGGCAGTTAAATATGTGAATTTAAAAAGAAAATCAAGGGAAAACTTATACCAGGACTGTTTTTCAGCCTGTTTCCTACCTTTTTTTGCAATATGACCCACGTGAATTTTACAGACACTAACAAAAAAATACATATATATCAAAATCTGGATATTTAGGCATAACATTCCTACCTAATATTGTCCTACATCTGTCACCAAACAAAACTGAGACCCTGTTTACAAATTTAATCTTGTTTTTTTTTTCTAAAATTTCAGCTCTTTCTGAAGAGTTATTACATATGACATCTCCATAGCCATCAGTGTATGGCCACAGATGTGTGTATGTACATATGTATAGTCACCAATCCCTACATATGTACATACAGTTACAGTTATATATTATAAATATATATAAAGTACATAGAGAGAAATTCCTTATTTGTAAATAGCCAAAAAGGTACAAAGAATGTTGAATTTTCACATTTAAATAGTCATCCACATAAAGCCATGTTTAATGCTTCAATAATGTGATGCAATAAAATTTAAATGAAATTATGCACAAAAAAGTGTTTCCTGTTTAAGTCTTTGGAAATTCACTCAACTTTAATTTTCAAATATTTTTTTCATCTACTAAGAATCAAAGGAAACTGGAGTGACATCCATTTCTTCTCTAGTATTCCTTGGTGGCAAAATGGAACAAGTCCTGGATTTGGAGTCAAAGAAGCTAAGTTCAAGTCTCACCTTTGACCCCACTTGGATAATCTTCCCGAGTCACTTAGATTTAAATATGTCTTAATAAGTCTTCACCTGGAGAATGAAAAGGTTGGACTTTTCTAAGTCTAAATCTTTGAATGTTGGTGAACATTTTCTCTGCACAGAATTCAAAGTGTTTTCTGCCTTTCCCCACTCTTTCTTCTCTCTTTAAGCTCTAGAGGCCTGCCATGAGTATCCTAGAGTTCAGATGTGTTGGTTATCACTTAGAGAAACTTTAAAAATGCTACAAGGACAGTTTTCTTGGGAAAGTCCCCAAATAACTAATGAAATTATAATGCTTCTGAATCACTAAATACCAGTAGACACTGGGGGCTCTGTTCTGAGAAAAGTTCCATCCATCCAAGAAATGGCTGTTTCTAGGCAACAGCTAACTGTCTTCCCGCTGTTTAAGAGATGCAAGTGCAGCTTACAATTCAAGTGTTTTTTTTTCTCCCATGCTCTTCATAATCCAGCGATAAAGAATATGCCCTTTACCATCATTCCTAGTTTTGTCTCTGGGCCGACTCGAGGGCTGCTGTCTCCCAAAAGGGAGCCTGACAAGCCACAAAGCAGAGATGACTAACTTAGGCTTCAGTTCTCTCCCAAGCAATTAATTCTCCTACCTATTTCCTGTGACCTTGTATCCATGGCAATGACAGACAAATACCACCAACCGAATCTCTGCAAAACTTGGAAGACCAGGTCACCGACGGTCTTCTTTCACAATTGCCTGCACTATTAGATAGGCGAATGTTTCATAAATGTTTGTTCATTTGAGATAATTATACAAGTTCTTCATCAGATCTGAAAAGATCTGTAGTTCTATAATCACTAAGTAGGCACTTATCACAAAGAAGACCACATTTCCTCTATCTCTGAAATTCTGGTTTACTCTGAGACTACAGGGTCAGCACAATCATGCTTGTGTTGTAGAACAGAATCTCCCTTTTCCATATGAGTATCCAAAGAGAAAAACATCCACTTAAGGAGGGGCAGCCAGGTGGTGCAGTGCATAGATCACCAGCCTTGAATTCAAGAGGACCCGAGTTCAAATGTAATCTCAGACACTTCACACTTCCTAGCTGTGTGACCCTGGGCAAGTCACTTAACCCCAGCCTCAGAAAAAAAAGTAAATGAACATCCACTTAAGGAACCCACAGTAATAGGTAGGACTAGTAAAGGAAATTGCAGGGAATAGCACGAACAGCTATGAATAACTGAGCGTGACACCTTGGGCTTGTAGGAATTTTGACATTCCTAAAATCACAGGTCTAGATTAACTACACAACAGTGTGAACGACACCAATAGGAAGTCTCAGGTTCAAGTGAGATTCACTGCAGAATATGTGAGTTTTTGTCTTTAGATGGCACTGAAAAACAAAAAACTCTGACTCTCTTCCTTGAAACTGGAGTAAGGAAAAGTCACAAAAAACAGGTGGAGAAAGCTCCCCTCTCCCCTACGTAAGAATATCCTGGAATCATAGAACAGCGGCTGGAAGAGATTTTAGAGGCCATCCTGTCCAACTCCCTTATTTACAGATATGGAAATTAACCCCAGGGAGGTTTACAGGACTTGTCCAAGGCCACAACAGGAGCAAAGACAGAATTCAAACCCAGTTCTCTGATTCCAAATCTGCCTTCTTTCTTTTCTTTGAATTAGCATGAACTCTTAAGTCTGTTTCTATCACAATCAAATACATAGGAGGAAGAACCTCTATCCAGAGTTCTCTTATCAAAGGATCCCTCACAGAGGGGCCCATATAGGACTAGGGTTTTACATATATATCTTTGGGACCAATAGGTGTCTACTGAAAAGCTTCTGTTTTGTTCTTTTAAACTAAGTGCTCCAAATAAAAAATAAATACGTTAAGTATTTCTAACTGGAGGAATCTAAGTATACTGGAACAGGGAAAGAGGGATTATCAGCCAAAAGAAATGAGAAAAAAAAAACTATAATGTTTACTCAAACCATTTACATCCTGACATTTCTGACATCAGTTATACTTTGTAGTAAAAAAAAAAAAATCTATTGATTTTAATTTGGGACATTGTGGCCTAAGTAGCATAAAGACTTGGAATGGAGAAACCTTAGGTTCAAAGCTCACCTCTGACAACGAGTGACTACATGTGTCACACTTAGTACTGTGCATTTCTCTGAGGCTGTTTCTGCATTGGCAAAAAGGGGATCATGGCACTCTCACGGATTGTCAAAGAGTCAAAGGCAAAAATGTGCCAAGTGCTCCATAAACTTGCAGGTATTTTATTGACATCTTATTGTTCTTGAAATCCATATATTTACGGTGCTTGTACACAGACTCCACTTTTCACAGGAGACAAAGCTGTCAAAAGATCATCACGTCTTTTAATGGCCTATAATCAATCCTCTCTTCTCTGGGAAAAACAAAAACAAAAACAGCAATTTACCGACAGAAGATTCCTCCATAGTGGTTGTCGTGCTCAAAGATGGATCATGAAAGCCTACAGAGCTAATCCTAAACTGTGAGGATTTTGTGGAATTACAGAAGTCACAGCCACCGGTTATAAGGCAAACGAGGAGTTCGCCTGCACGAATCTGACTGCAGCAAAAAAGAGGCAGGGCAAGGGAGAGGAGCAGATCCTGGGGAAAACTGGCTGGATCTAAAACTAACAAAGGGCCAGAGGCAGAGCTGAGATCATTCGGGGTCTTACAAACAATACTATTCCAAGGGTCCTCTAAACTGGCTCTAAGCATGGCTTCCACATAGCTCTCAGGGCCTTCATCAGGACCCCAGGGGAACCGAGATTGGACACAAACACTAATAGCTTCATTTTCAATACCTGGCAAAAATCTCAAATACTTTTTCTCGGCTAAGAAAGAACAACACCCTGGTCTTGATGGAGTTTTATTTTTACATACATGAAATCACAATTCCAGAATAAATCTACAGACAGGATTACATAGACATAGGAAGTCTCAAGTTCAGGTCAGCCTCCTGGGCAAGTCACTATTGCTTGAGGGAGTTCCTCATACCAATAAAATTATGGATCCAGTCGCCTCCCCCAACTAAATATGCACACATATGTATATGTACATACAGAAAAATAAACCAATGCATGCACATATCTACACATACATGTATAACATGTGACATATTAGGTATATATAATCTATATACACACATAAATACATATACACATATACATATCTATCAGAGGCAGTGCCAAAGAACGAGGGTCCCACAGGAAGGCCCAGGTTCAAATCCTACCTTTGATTTATATGGGAATCAAAGGGGAGGAGGTGACTCCAGGCAAGTCATTAATTTCTTAGTGACTGAGAGAACTCTTCAATGACTCTGACCTGCCCCGGTGGAGGAGGTTCCTCCCTGGGAGACCCTCCGCATTCTAGTCATATCACACAATCACAAGTACTCCCATACAGCAGTCTCTTTTTTTGGTTCATCTTGTGATTTCCTTGGGGTAGAGAAGCCAGGGGAAGAAACCTAACAAGGCACATTGGGGGAAAATAAAATATTTCATTAATGAAGTTTCTCAAGATCAACTTCTTCCAATGTGCTAATTTTGTGGTGCTATAACTTCTACTTGGTTTATCTAAAAGGAAAATAAAGTTAACATAGTCACAAAAAAATGTACACTCACATAGTCAACTACAGTAACATCCCACTAATGTTGGAGACAGAATTCTAACAACTACAACCATCTTGAGAATCTGCATAAACTAGAAATTTAGCCTTTGGGGACTAGTTATAGTTGTCACAAAATTCAAACATCAAAGTAAACCATATTTTACCCCCCATTCTAACAAAGTTTCCAAACTACAATGTTAGGAGAGATAGGATATTAAGAAACAGAGACACTGAAAATAGTTATATGAATTTAAAAGAAGAAGATCAAAGAATTATAAAATCACACAAGTTTGGGGGCTCTTTGACACAGGATAAGAGACTTCCTCAAATAGTTTCTGAAAGTCACTACATTATAGCACAGATTAATAAATAATATTCAAAATTATGTCTAATTAATCAAGTTTTATTTTTATATGACACTCCACTCATGAAACTCATTCTCACCATATCTCATTGACATGCCCTTCCCAAAATCACTGTGAATATCTCTATAACCTTTACCTCTCTATATACCCATCTTTGTATAAGGTATACATCTGTGTCAATTATTTCATTCTTACCACCATTACATTTTAGATTCTTAAAGATTCCCATTGAGTGCTTTGCATCACATTATCACATGCTTAAGATCTAGTAAATTATCTACTCAATGAAAATAAAATTAACCTATGACTTTGGCCTTATTAGCATCAAGCTTCAATTATATGGGTTATCTGGCCTAGATTAAGGACATACACTGGCAAATTTACTTTTTCATAGAGTTTTAAAGGTTTGCAAAGAGCCTTGCACAGGAAAACCTTTTAGGGCAGGTACTAGAGGTATTGTGATCCCAATTTTACAGAAAAAGAAACTGAGGTTCTAAAAGGATGTATGATTTGCTCAAAGTTACACAACTCTAAATGGCACAGTCAAGACTCAAAACTTCCCCTAGAGTTTCAAGAACTGTAGATCAAAGACAAGCAAAGGAGTGCATTTTAGACAGGAGAAAGGGCTGGTGCAAAAGCATGAAGGCAAGATGTAAAGAACTGTGAATGAGAATAGAGGGAGTAATGTTCAAGAAAGCCAGATTATGAAAGTCATTAAAAGCTTAACAGAGGAACTCAGGTTTTATTCCAGAGTCATTAGGGAGCCACAGAGTTTATTGAGTAGAGGAGAAACATGATCAAATCAGTATATAAGGAAAATTGCTTTAGAAGCAATCAGTTGGATGGACTAATGGGGAGACCCTAGAAGAAGGAGACCCTCTCTCCTCTCATCCAGGAGAAAAATCATCACATTCATAGGGTTTGAACTAGCAGCTATGTGAGCAAGAGGGAAAGGTCAGATGAGAGAGATGTTGTGAAGGTAGAAAAAGCAAAATCTGACAAAGAACAGAATGGGGAAGGGGGAATAAATATAAAAAGATGCTATAGAGATAATGAACTGAAGACACTGGAATGGGGGCAATGCCCTTCACAAAAAGAAAAGAGTTTGAAATAAGAAAGGCTTTATGGCAAAAGAGAAGGCAGCCAATCTAAGATCTGGTAAGGTAAAGAGATCTCTGTGACATCCTGGCTGAAATATCCAATAAGCCACTGCCAACATGGGACTGCATCAGGGAATAACTGGGAGGAAGAGAGATGGAGTTAGGGGAGAGGTGGTGTATGAAGTGAGAAGGAAAGAAGGTCCAGGACAAACTTTGGAGAAGGTACAGGTACAGAAACAGACATTCAACATGGCCAACATCATAAATTGTTTTGTTTAACTATGTAAATTTGTTACAAGGGTTTTCATTTTTTTTAATGGGGAAAAGAATTAAGATAACAAATGTTGTCAAATGAAAAAATAAAATTTGATTTAAAAAAGAAAAATGGGATGAAGGAAAGTTAAGAGTTGAAATTTCTACTAACCAACATAAATTTTATCCCCAAAAAATGGTAGAAGCAATGCATTTAATATGTTTTTTTTAATTGCAAGCTATTACTTAGTAGCTGGATTCATACATTGAAAGTTCATTGTCTTTCATAAACTAACAGACAAATTTGAGAACTGAAACAACAAACTGTAATGAAACAAGACAATATCACTGAAAAAAACTGTGTCTACTATCTTCCAGATATAACATTACGAAACCATAAAAACCTAAGTTAAACATTTTAATAAATGTTACTAATGAATATAATCTCCAATCTTCATAGAACTTAAAAGTTCTCAAAATATAGACATAAATCAAAGGTATATGAAAACTACATGAAGCATATGTCATCATCCATAACTCTACCTACTACTAGAACTGTTCTGAAGATATTTTCATTGAGATCACGAAAGAAAACTTACATCCCAATGATTTTACTAAATTACAAAGAGCAATCACTTTATCCCCTATGCAATAATTTATCTAATACCAAGCATAGAAAACAATAAGATAGTAAATTATTTCAAGACCAAATCTATCTGAAATGTACTGGGTAAAAAGATGAGAATAATAAGAGAAAAAGCTAGGGAGGGAAGATGGCAAGGGAAATTACTATCTTAGAACTTCAGAAAAAGATTTCATTCAAAAACTGAATGCCCTGAAAATAAAAATGGGCCAGACTAAAACCAATGATTCAACAATATAACAAAAATGTCAAAAACAGAACAAAAAAGAGAAGAAAACATCTTAAATATCAAGAACAACTGATTTGGAAAACATGGTGCAGAGAAATAAATCTAAAAATTATTAGAATACTAATTATCATCAGAAAAAAAAAATCTGATTTCGCAAATGTATAAATGAAAATTTCTTAAAACTCCTAGAACTAAAAAACAAAGTAAAAATTGAAAAATCTACAAGTGACCAGCAGAAAGAAATCCTAAAAGTTAATTCTCAGAAATATCAGTCAATAAGACAAAAACGTTACAAGTAATCCAAAAGAAAGAATATGAAAGTCACAATAAAGGTTATACAAAACTCAGCATCTGAAAGATCAGAGGAATAAGGAACTTGGAATACAACTTCCAAAATACAAGAAACAAAGATTTCAAACCCAAGGATAATCAGCTAACCTAAAACTAAGTAAAATCCTACATGGGGGAAAAATGGATTGTTAGTGAAACAGTATTTCCAAGCATTCCTGACAAAAAGATCAGACAGCAAATAAATGAAAATGAAAATAATGACAAGAAAAACATAGAAAAATACATATACTTGTAAAATTGAAATGGAGTCCTTGGATATAATATTTTTACATGTTAACAGGAATGATAAGCCAATATCTTTTTAGAGCTCTTATTATCTTTAAGGGTCATAGAAAAAGGTTAACATAAGAAACAGTGTGTGAGTGGTTTTCTTCTGTTTAAATGATTTTAGGAAAACAAAAATAAGAAGGATAGGAGGTGATAATGAGAAGGAAAAGAAGAGGAAGAAATCAATAGAAATCACTACTGCACCAGAGGACAACGTGTAGCCATGGAATAAGGAAGTTGGAGGAATGTATCACAAGACTCACATTCATTTAAATCAGATGAAAAAAAGATTGAAATAAGCATATGTACACCCAAACACACACACACACACACACACACACACACACACACACACACACACACTCAACAAAGATATATTAAACTCAAAAAGTGGCTTCTGGGTCATATGAGCAACAAGATGGAGGACTAAACATCTGCTCCAACCCTCTGACCTCTCAAGCCTCCCTCAAACAGAAATTATATATGAAAAAGAAAGCAACCTCAGCTGTTTCCATAATTGAGGACACCAAAAATTCAAAAGATTGTTTTGTTTTTTTTAAAGCGAACGAAAAACCCAAGAACTGACACTCACTAAACTTGAGCTCATTCAGTACCTATTCCCCATTCACACACTTCCAGCAGCTCCAAATACACCAGATCCAAAAATACAAGAAAGGCTTTCATCAAAATCTACCCCTAAAAACCGAAAACCTTCCCCTTTTTAGTCCCTGGCTCTACCTATAGAAGTTTTCTCAGGCTTTGGAGACCATCTTGGTCAAAACCCTTCAAGCAAAAGCCTGCCAGATGCTGCAATCCAGAAGCACCAATGCTACAACTGACTCAGTTCTCTGTCCCACAGAAAGCAGGCTCTGAAATACTAGTGCCAGCAGGCAATGAACTTCTGGGGCCAGGAACTCTGAACCACCGGTGCCAGGCCTAGAATAGCTTAGCAAGACAGAATAGGGTCTGTAGGGAGCTGGGCAGCATCACACAAGCCTGAGGGAAGAGCAAGCATCCCACTGAGGTCAGTTCTGACCATCCAAAAGTCAGTTGGAGCAGAGATCTGAGCCAATCACATACTGGGAGTGTGGAAAGACCCAAAGGAAACCATAATTAGTGGGAAAGGGTTAGAAGTGAGTGAAGGAAAATAAGGTGAGGAAGTGTTGAAGTTGGGAAAGGACCTCACCCCCAAAAAGCTGGGGGTTACAGACCAGTGTCTCAAAAGAATTTGCAGGCTTGAACCCATACATCCAAGTCAAGAGGCAAAGTTTATTGTAATTGTATTGCCAATTGAAGCTGGTAAAGTTTTAAATGAATTAGCAGAGAACCAGAAGCAAAGAGACATTTATCTAGTTCTTCATCTTACGGATAGGATAATTTGATGACCTAGATAGAACTGAAGAGTTGACTATCACTGACCAGCAAACCTAGGGCTAATCTAAAGCCAGAACACTTTAGAATCATTGACAGATTGTTAGAATAGCATCATAAGGTTAGAGAGTCTCAGGATTACAAAGATATCTTATTTAAAGTTTAAGGGAAGAAATATTATCATGCTCCTAGGCCAGAATGAAGAGGGGACCCTGAAACTCTGAAAATCCTTCAATGAGAAAATCTCCTTCAACTCTGCCTCAGTGAGAGACTCCACCCCAAAGGACAAACAGTTTCATCTTTTTTATCTGGGTGGGGTTGGCTCAGTCCTGAAACTCATTGAATTCAATTCAAATTCTAGTCCTAACTGAAACCCAGCAAGAAGCCAACCTGGAACTCCACCCACAGGACCCCTTTAGCTAAATCTCTCATTATAAAAAAAGCCAAACTAAAATCCTCTCTTTGCAGAGGTTCCAAACATGCCATGCTATGCTATGCTTGGCACGCCAAGGGCCTCTTCCCACTGGAATACTCTTTCCAGTGCCATCCCCTCTTTACCTTCACCTATTTCCCTAACTAGACTTTTACCCTACTTCCAATCCCTATAATAAACCTCTTTTTATCAATCTAGGTTTTTGGGTCTGTAAATTCCTTTAACAGAGAACCTCTGTGCCACCAGATCCCCAAAACTCCCTACTCTTGTGCCAAATCCCAAGGGGTTGCAGGGGAATTCCATTTGATTCCCTGAATCCTGAACCTGCCACTAGACTGCATTTAACTCCCTGACTACCACAAACTGTGATTTCATTTGGGTTCCCCAAATCTAAACCTCATCAAGAAAACTTTTACAATTTTTGACAGAACAATAGAATTCTTACATCAGAAGAGGATCACAGATTCAAGCCAGAAGATTTAGAATCACTGACAGATTGTTAGAATAGAAGCTGCCCCTAAGGTCAGGGGACCTTAAAATTAATGCTGTCTCCTCTAGAAGCTATATTCCATCAGAAGGAGGAAGAAGATTGAAAGTACCAAAGGTTCCAGGAAGAAAAAAATCTAAAAGACCTTGAAATATAAACAGAGAAATTTATGGAAAAAACCAGTAACAACAGAAGGAAATATGGTCTTCAGATATAGTAAACAAGTTCATATGTATATATATATATGTATCTATACATATATATATACATACATATGAATAAATAATGCAAAACAGAAAAATGAGCTAATACTTTAAGATAGAGGACTTTGTAGATGATCAGGAAAATGTGAAACCATAACATGCTGTCCTAAATGTCATAAAAGAGAAACAAGAATTATGAGAGCTAAATTTGTGTTCTCTGCAGCAAGCAGAAAGAAAAAAATTTAATCTGCAATGGCAGATTAAATAAAGCATAGAAATAATAATTGATAGTAAGTACAAATAAACAAAAGTGAAAATCTAGAAGAGGAGAAAACAATACCATTATAAAAATATTCTCACTATGCAAGCAAAACATACAGAACTCAAAAACAGAATGCATAGAGATATGAAATCTCCCAAAAGATTGGATAAGCAATCTTAATACCATAATAAAGGAAATAATAGAACAGAACCACCCAGAACTTCTAAACCTGGGAAATGAAATTATTTGAAACAATTCATAGATCATCTCCAGAAAAAAAAAAAGCTACAAATTCAAGACACACAGTCATTAAATTTAACAATTTGATTCAGAAACAATGAATTCTCCTATGGAGAAAGACCTTCAAATACAAAAGAAGCACCACTCAAATAAAACTAATCTACATCCACTAAGAACCAAAGGGGGCAATGGAATAAATAATGAATTGAAAAGAGCATTAGAGTGTAGAATTACAGGTTAAAGTGACCTATTTTGCAAATCCGAGTCTAACCATTCAGAACCAAAAATGGGAATTCAATAATAAAGAATAATTTGAAATATTGGGGAGGGGTGGGGGGAACTGTAGAGATTATCAGACTCTCAAACACTCCAAACAACAAAAATATAGGAGGAGTACATAATGCCATAGGGAGGAGAGTACCAACCACAGAAAAACTAGTTAAGAGACTTATTTCTAAAAGTACAGAAAGAGACAAGAGTAAAAGTGGAAATCTGCTAGAATTAACTGAGAAGAAGCAAAGGACACGTAAGGGACAGAATCTGGCAACTCCCCACCTACAGATGAATGCTTCTTTTCTAAGATTGCATTACAACATGGGAGAATACATGAAAAAGGGGAAGAAAAAATCAGTGAACCAGAAGAGAGAAATGATACATGGCAGAATGATTTCTGTGGAATCAGGAAGCAAATATCCCAAAGGGAATAGATGAGGTGGAGGGGAGAAAAGACTGAAAAGAGAATAATAGTGTTGAGGTTGGAAAGGAGGATCCCAAAAGTTTGAGGTCACAGACTGGTATCTCAAGATGTCTCAAAAGAATTTTCAGGCTTGAATTGGATTAGACCCAGTGAATACTCATAACCCTGGGGAATAACTGGCCCCTGGAAGAGTAGAAAAACAGAGTACCAGAAAGATTTTCAGACAAGTTTTAGGAGTCAGGGGGCAATATCCTCTTTGACACTTAAAATAACTGGCTCCGTTCTGGGAAGTAAGACACAATAGAAAAGGGCCATCCAAGACATAAGAAAGAACTAAGAGGGAAAACCTAGACCAGATATCTCAAAAGTTTTTATTGTATGAAAACTATTGAAGAAAGATATAAGAATCATCAATCAGAGAATGAGGCTCTATAATAAAAAGAAAAAGAAGTTGAAAAATGAAGAAACTCAAAGAAATCCCTTTTGAAAGGGGCCAAAATATGAAGTTAAAAAAAATAAGACTAGTTAAAGAGAAGAGGAAGCAAGAATCTTCCTGAGAAGAAAAAAGGAATAGAAATGTGTAACCAGGTAAAAGTAGGAGAGAAGAAATAATAAACAAAACCCCAAAGGAAAACAGATGAGAAAAGAGAAGAGGTGATCTGAGGTGAAGGGAGCAAAGGCAGTGAGAACAAAGCCATCTTAAAAGAATATTGAAGTAACCAAATAGACAGTATTTGTTCATAACAATAGTGTGGGGAAAAAAACTAACTTCAAAAAAAATGTATAGTTAGATGGATAAAATATAAACCTAACTCCAAATGTGTATGGATTAAACAATCCAAATAAAATGAAAGTGATTAAATTTGATAAGAAAGCAAAAATCTTACAATTTGTTGCTTACAAAAAACACACTTGAAAAAGAAAATACACAAAATAAAACTGTATTTTGAAAATACACAAAAAACTTACCATTCATCAGTGAATTCAAAAAAGCGGGAGCTATTATCATACAATCCCATAAAGCAAAAACATTTATTCAAAAAATAAAAAGGGCAAATGAGAAAGCCATATGTTGGAAGGAACCACAGACAACAAACCAATATTAGTAATAAAATTATAAGCTCCAAGTGCCTTAGCACTCAAATTTGAAAAGAAAAAAATTCTGAGCTTCAAAAAGACAATGACAATAAATAACACAACAGTGTTAAGAGACTAAAAGAAAGATAATTAAAAGGAAAAATATGGAATTAAACAAAATGCTGAAGAAACTACAGTCAAGACTTATGGCTTCTTCTAAATGAAATAGCAAAAGACAATATAAATTTCTCTGGACTTCATGGAACTTTTGCAAAATATAAAACACAGAAATATTTAAAACAAATGTAAAAAAGATAGATATAACCATAATAGAGTAAGAATACAAAGTGGCTCAAGGAACACACATAAAAGATACAAGCTCAAAAGAACATTTAACAATGAAATCTTAAATAATGGGTGATTCAAAGAACAAATTACAGAAACAATGAATAACTATGTAAAAGAAAATGATAATGATGAAACAATATGCCAAATTTTTAGGATGCACCAGAAGCAGTCCTGCAGAAAATAAATCATATCTTTACAATCATATATTAACAAAATGGAAAAAAAGATTTAATGAGCTGAATACACATACATTTTTAAAACTGGAAAATGAATAAATAAATAAATAACCCTAAAATAAATACAAAATTAGGATCTATTAAAAATCCACAGAAGGGAAAGAAATAAATTGGGAACAAAAACCCTAAAATGATCAAACTAAAAGTTTTTTTAAAGGCTAATAAACCTGATAAGCCCACAGATAATCTGATTTTAAAAGAGCAGAAAATCAAATCAATAAAATAGCCAATAGCAAGGTAAAAATCACAGCAAAATCAGAAGAAATAAAAGGAAAAATCAAAAGACATTATGAACAGCTATATGCAAACAAAACCAAGAACACAAAAGAAATAGAGAAATACTTTCAAAAATATAAAATATTTAAAATAACAGAAGACCACACAGATATCTTATTTAACCCAATCTCTGAAAAGGAAAAAGATCTAACTTGTACTATACCAAAGGAGAAAACCCCTGGACCTGGTAAGATTCACAAGAAAATTCTAGTAAGTGTATACAACAATTAGTACTTATAATTCATAAGTTATTCTCAAAAACTGAGAATCTACCAGAATCCTTTTATGAGATATAGGACAATACGGACTCAAAAATTTATGAAACCCAAACAGATTGCAGTGATTTATGTAAGAAACTATTCATTTTGACCAAGTACAATATATGCATATTTTTATTTTTCCTGTCATCTTAGCCAATCTGACAGGTGTGTAGTGGTATCACAGAGTTGTCTTAATTTATATTTATCTAATTAATAGTGATTTGGAACTCTCCTTCACATGAGTGGAAATAGTTTCAATTTCGTCATCTGAAAATGATGTGCTCATGTCCTTTGACCATTTATCAATTGGAGAATGGCTTGATTTCTTATAAATTAGAGCCAATACTCTATGTGTTTTGGAAATGAGGCCTTTATCAGGCCCTTAAGTGTAAAATGTTTCCCCAGTTCCTTGCTTCCCTTCTAAACATGTCTGCATTTGTCTTTTTTGTACAGAGGCTTTTAAATTTGATATAATCAAAATTGTGTATTTTGTGATCAATAATGATCTCTAGTTCTCCTTTGGTCATAAACTCCTTCCTCCTCCACAAGTCTGAGAGGCAAACTATCCTATGTTCCTCTAATTTATTTATAATCTCATTCTTTATGTCTAAATCATGGACCCATTTTGATCTTATCTTGATGTAGGGTGGTAAGTGTGGGTCCATGCCTCATTTCTGCTATATGAATTTCCAGTTTTCCCAGCAGTTTTTGACAGATAATGAATTCTTATGCCAAAAGTTGAGATCTTTGGGTTTGTCAAACACTAGATTGCTAGTCCTGTAATCATAATCTATTCCACTGATCAATTAATCTATTTCTTAGTCAATACCAAATGGTTTTGCTCTCTGCTACTTTATAACATAGTTTTAGATCAGGTACAGCTAGAGAAGCTTCATTTGATTTTTTTTTTCATTAATTCCCTTGAAATTCTTGACCTTTTGTTCTTCCAGATGAATTTTGTTGTTATTTTTCTAGGTCATTAAAATAGTTTCTTGGGAGTCTGATTGGTATAGCACTGAATAAATTGATTAGTTTAGGGAGTATTGTCATCTTTATTATATTCGCTCAGCCTATCCAAGAGCACTTAATATTTTTCCAATTATTTAAATCTGACTTTATTTGTATGGAAAGGGTTTTGTAATTTTGCTCATTTTTTTCCTGACTTCCTTTGGTAGATAGATTCCCAAATATTTTATGCTATCGACAGTTATTCTGAATGGAATTTCTCTTTGTATCTTTTGCTGTTGGATTTTGTTGGTGAAGTATTAAAATGCTGAGGATTCCCGTGGATTGATTTTGTATCCTGCAACTTTGCTAAAGTTGTGAATTCTTTCTAATAGCTTTTTAGCACAATCTCTGGGGTTCTCTTAGTATACCATCATATCATCTGCAAAAAATGATACTTTGGTTTCCTCATTACCTACTCTAATTCCTTTCATCTCTTTCTCGAGTCTTATTGTGAGGCTAGCGTTTCTAATACAATATTGGATAATAATGGTGATATTATTCTTGGGATCTTACTGGGAAAGGTTCCAGTTTATCTCCATTACATATGATGCTTATTGACAGTTTTAAATATATGCCCCTGATTATTTTAAGGAAAATTCCATTTGTTCCTATACTCTCAAGTGTTTTTATGAGGAATCCATGTTTGATTTTATCAAATGCTTTTTCTGCATCTATTGAGATGATCATATGGTTTTTATTAATTTGGTTATTAATATGGTCAATTATACCAATAGTTTTCCCAATGTTGAACCAGCCCTGCAATCCTGGTATAAATCCTACTTGATCATAGTGTATTATCTTGGCAATGATTCTCTGTAGTCTTTTTGCTAATATCTTATTTAAGATTTTATCATCAATATTCATTAGGGAGATTGGTCTCTATTTTCTTTCTCTGTTTCCAACTTACCTGGTAGAGGAATCAGTAGCATGTCTGTGTCATAAAAGGAATTTGGTAAGACTCCTTCATTCGCTATTTTTTCAAATAGTTTATATAGCATTGGGGTTATGTGTTCTTTACATGTTTGGTAAAATCCACATGTAAATCCATCTGGTCGTGGGGATTTTTTCATAGGGAGTTGGTTAATAGCTTGTTCTATTTCTTTTTCTGAAATGGGACTATTTAAGCAATTGACTTCCTCCTCTGTTATTCTGAGAAGTCTATATTTTTGGAGATAGTCATCCATTTCACTTAGGTTATCAAATTTATTGGCATAAAGTTGGGCAAAGTAACTCATTATTTCTCTAATTTCCTCTTCATTGGTGGCAAGTTCTCCCTTTTCATTTTTCAGATGAATAATTTTATTTTCCTCTTTCCTTTTTCTAATCAGATTTACTAAAGGTTTATCTATTTTACTGTTTTTTCATAAAACCAACTCTTAGTTTTATTTATTAATTCAATAGTTTTTTCACTTTCAATATTATTGATTTCTCCTTTTAATTTTTGTATTTCAAGTTTAGTATTTGATTGGGATTTTTAATTTGGTCTTTTTTTTATCTTTTTAAGTTGCAGGCCCAATTCATTGATCTTCTCTTTCTCTATTTTATTCAGGAAAGCCTCTAAGGATATAAAATTTCCCTAAAAAGTATATATTTTTTTAAAAATTGACCCTTACCAAACCTTCTGTTCCAAATTTTCCCCTCCTTCCTTCACCCTTCCCTAGTAGTCCAATCCATGTTAAATATCTTAAAATATAGGCTAAATTCAATACATGTATACATCTGTATACAGTTATCTTGCTTGTGCACACCTTGACACAGACTTGGAGACCCACTACCGGGGCTGTATCTGAAAGAAATAAAAAACAAAATGGAAAAGCATCTATTTGTGCAAAAATTATCTACACCCGTTCTGTTATGGTGGTAATGCATTGGAAATGGAGGAATCGCCCATGAGTTGGGCAGCTCCAGTTGTGATCCGTGACTGGGTTGAAAGGGCACTGTTATAAAAGGGGACAAACATTTCAGAAAACCCTCGGAAAGGCTTCCATGAACCAACGCACAGCAGAGTGAGCAGAAACAGGAGGACTTTATACACCGTCACAGCGATTGGGTCCAATGATCAATTCTGAAGAAGTTGCCTCTTCTCAGCAGTGCAGAGATCCAGGGAGATTCCAAAGGACTCCGGATGGAAGACCCTCTCTAGAGAAAAACCCAAAGGAAATCAAACCAAACCAAACAAACAAAGACAAAAAAAAAAAAAAAAAAAAAAAAACAGGAGAATGAATGAGAATCAGGCAGACTTTAAAAAACACCTTGATTTGTCTTGGGTTGGGTGGGGGAGAGGGTTGGAGCTTTCTTTCACATCATAAAGTTTCAGACAAATGCATGAATGAAATCTTGTCCCCTAAGAAACTATGAGCTCCGTGTTCAGCTGAGGGCCTTCCAGCGAGCGTAGAAGAGAAGGACATGGGCGATGGCCACCCCCGCCTCATGAGCAGCCTCAAACGCCGAGCTCAGGGGAGGCGACGAGGGCCCGCCCCCCTCCTCCCCCCCACCCCCCACCCCCGTCAGGTTCACGGCCGTGAGGACTGTCACCGTGCCTCTAACGTTGTCCGCTTCCTCCCCGCCGGCGCGCAGCAGCTCTCCGTAGCCGCAGAGGATGCTGCAGAGGTTCCAGGCAGTAGCGTTTTCCACTCCTATCTCGGGCCACCTCCAGCTGCCCCGCACTTGCTCCTGGCATCGAAAGCGCCCGTTCCTTTGCTTTAGCTCCTCTTCCAAGAAGCGCAGGGCGCACCGGCCCGGGGCCTCCTTCTTCCTCCCCTCTAACACGTCGATCACGATCCCGGGGACTATGAGGACGAAGCTCCCGCTCTGGGCCGTCTCCCTCACGAGGGGCAGGTGCTGCCGGAGAGCCCCGGCGTCTGGGATGAGGTAAGGGTAAAGGGCCGTCTGACTCCGTGGACTGCACTCGTCTTTGCAGCCGCCGATGAGCCGGGCCTTCCCCGGCGCAGGGCGGCGCCCCTTTCTCCGAAGCCTCCCCCAAAGGAGGCTGGCCCTTCGGAACGGTCTAGAGGAAGAGGCCCAGCTTCGAATCGAACACGAGGAGACTTTCAGGCAGGTGGGCAACGAAATGGCCAAATGTGCGCAGGAGGCAGGCGTGGAGAACCACATCTTCCCTGGAGAAAGCGGGAAACACGTCGAGGTCAAAGTTTAAGCTCGCGTGGGCAGCCTGGAAGGGGAGGAGAGAGCGCAGGATGGTGTCCTCCGGGAGAGGCATAGAGATGGGGGGGCTGGGCCGCTCAAAGTGGGGGAGCAGCTCGCGGAGCCGGGGGGCCAGCCCGAGGTGGGGGTTTCCGAGCTCCTGGGCTCTGGGCAGCAGGTTGGCAGCAGGTCCCTCCAGAGGCCGGGGCACGCGTGCATGCCGAGGGCGGTGAGGGCCGGATCGGTGAGCAGCCACTGCAGGACGACCCGGAGAGCCGGGAGCAGCCCCCCTTCTGCACCGAGAACGTCCAGTCGCTCTCGCAGAGCCTGCAAGTGGGGAAGGGTCCAGCTGCTGGCAATGGCGCTTTCCTCCGAGGGTCTCTCCTCTTCTTCTTCTGAGGGTACTTCGTTGAAGCTGCTGTCCGAGTCGGGGAGGGAACAGAAAGAACCGTCCCCCCAATCTTCGCTGTCGTCTAAGACATAGTAGGAGTCCCAGGTGGAGTCCCGGGTCCCGTCCTGCTCACAGACTTCCATCGGCTCGCTGTCCTCCCTGGAGTCTTCAGGGCCGGGAGGGGGAATGGCGAAACGCGGCTCCCATTCGCTCTCGGGAACTCGCCGACGTGAACCGAGACGGGGTGGGCAGCCGGGAGCTCTGGTCCCGGTTCTCCCTCTTCCGGCCAAGGCTTTTCAGTCTCAGGCTCCTGAGTTTCCTCCGTCCCTGGCGCCGACCGGCTGGGCAGCGCTGCCTGGATGTTGCCGCCCCCGAGGCGCACGATATGAGAGAAGAAAACCAGGCTGAAGGAGATGGCCGTGCGGCTCAGTTCCGAGCCGGCTCTCTTCAGGTTCTCCAGAGTCAAGAGGCACAGGGTGACCATTTGGAAGACCAGTTGATTTGGCAAGAGCGAGGAGCCCTGCCTCTGCTCCGCCCCCGCTCTCCTGGCCCAGCCTTGGCCGGCTTGGATCGACAGGTAAGAGAGACACAGATGAAAGTCCTCCAGGACCCTCTCGCACAGTCTCTCCAGCTCCGGGTGTCTTCTGCCTTGGGGCGTCAGGAGGCTCTGGAGATACACGAAGCTGACCAGCAGTCTTCTCACATCTTCCCGCGCCTTCTGCTCTGGGCCTAGTTTCCCCGGCGGAGCACACGGAAGCTGTCTGTATTCATCCTCAATGTTCAGATAGATTTGCTGAAGACCCAGGAGGGCTCCAGCGTGGGGGACTTTTGATTGGATGCAAGACTGATAAAAACACGTGGCCTCGACATAAGAAAATTTAGCTCCATACAGAGTTGCCAGGTGCACGAAGGGCAGGCCCATGTCGGGAATTAGCGTCAGAGCTCGGTAGTAGCTTGCTTCTCTCCCTCGGAGGCCGTGAAGTCCTTCAGATAGTGGTACTAGTCTCCAATCCAAAGCAGACAAAGATGGCAGAACTTCCTGGCCCAGTCCATTTCTTCCACGGAGGGAGAGCCCGCCCTCCTCGCTTGGCTCACAGGCTTGCTTGAAGGCCAGTAGATGTAGTTTTCCAATTTCAGCTCAAACTGTGCTTGCATAGAAAAAAAAAAGGCGATGATAGACATGAATTCCATTTTTGAAGTGCTCCCGTTAAGCACCTTCTGGGCTCCAAGAATCCATAAGTGCTCCCTTGATCTTCCAGAGGGTTTTGAGATCATAGTACACTTTCCTCCACAGCAGCTCTTCTGCGGCCATCCCATAATCTCGTGGGCTCAGCAGGATGACTTGAATGGCAGATTGTTCAAGTTGGCTCCTTAGGGCCGTATTCTGGGGCTGGAAAACTTCTTGGTGGGCTGTCTCCCTTGCCAGGAGCGCGTCCAGCTGCTGAGCTGATCTCACCATCTTCAGGAGAAGTTGTTTGGTTTGGTTAGGTTCCATAGTTCCAGATCGCTCTTCACTGTTGCAGTGAAATCCAAGTCCACTCTTTGCAGAAAATCACCTAACTGGTGAAGTGAACTCCAAGTCCGCTCTCCTTAGAAAATCACAGATCTCCTCAGGAAAAGGGAGACTGAGAGAACCGTCCCTCACCTAACTGGAGCAGTGAACTCCAAGTCCACTCTTCCCAGAAAATCACGGGTCTCCTCAGGGAAAGGGAGACCAAGAGAACCGTCCCTCACCTAACTGGTGCAGTGAAGGAATGAGTGGCCGGCAGGCGGAACCCTACTTTATATGTTCGGAGCAAAGTACTTAAGGCAAAGTACCTAGGCCAATGTCTGTTAATTAAATTGACCCTGTGCCCTATACCAGTAAAATCCCAAACCCTTTTATCCAGAAATATTACGACCAAGTTTATAAAAATAAATAAACAAAATAATACATAAATTAAAATGATCTTTTTTTTAATCTGTTTAGTTGTGACAATAAAGGTTTTTTAGTTTCTAAACAGTGTTTTGGGACTAGGAACAAGCCTTCAAGGAGTGTTTTGAAAACTGTGCCAAGAGTTTACATCTTCAGGGACTTGCCAGGACTGAGCACTTCTTTAAGTACATGCTTGTTAAGCTGGTACTTTACCCTCCTCCCACTCCAATCCCAGAGAAAGAAATGAGGTTTTAAAAAGTGTGCCTGATTCTCATTCATTTTCTTTCTTATTTTTTGTTTGTTTGTTTCTTTTTTTTCCCTCTAGATGGGATGGTGTCCTTCATTCAGAGTCCTTCGGAATCGTCCTGGATCTCTGCACTGCTGAGAGGAGACACCTTATTCAGAATTGATGATTGGACCAAATCACTGTGACTGTGGACAAAGTTCTGTTTCTGCTCCCTCTGCTTTGCCTCACTTCATGGAAGCCTTTCCGAGGTTTTCTGAAATCTGTTTGTCCCCTTTTATAACACAAGGCTGTTTCAACCCACTCACGGATCACAACTTGAGCTACCCAACTGATGGGCTATTCCTCCATTTCCAATTCTTTGCCACCATAACAGAACGGTTGTAGATATTTTTGCCCAAATAAATGCTTTTCCATTTTGCTTTTTATTTCTTTGGGATACAGCCCTGGGAGTGGGTCTCCTAGTCTGCACAACTGTACATATATATATATATATATACACACACACATATGTATATATATATGTGTGTGTGTGTGCATATATATATGTATATATATATACATATATTGGTTTTAACCTGTACTTTAACATATTTAACATGTATTGGACTACTAGGGGAGAGAGTGGGGGAAGGAGGGGACATGTTGGAACAGAAGGTTTTGCAAGGGACCAATGTTGTTGTTGTAGTTGTTTTTAATTATAGCTTTTATTTACAAAACATATGCATGGGTAATTTTTTTTAACATTGACCAGTGTATCAAGTGTCCCAGTTTTCCCACATGTCCTCCAACATTCCTCATTATCTTTTCCTGTCATCTTAGCCAATCTGACAGGTGTGTAGTAGTATCTCAGCGTTGTCTTAATTTGCATTTCTCTGATCAATAGAGATTTGGAGCACTTTTTTATATGACTAGAAATAGTTTCAATTTCATCATCTGAAAATTGTTTGTTCCTATCCTTTGATCATTTATCAATTGGAGAATGACCTGATTTCTCATCAATTTGAGTCAATTCCCTGGATATTTTGGAAATGAGACCTTTATCAGAATTTTTGACTGTAAAAATGTTTTCCCATTTTATTGCTTCCCTTCTAATCTTATCTGCATTAGCTTTGTTTGTACAAACACTTTTTAACTTAAAAATATAATCAAAAATTTCTATTTTGTGATCAATAATGGTCTCTAGTTCTTCTTTGGTCACAAATTCCTTCCTCCTCCACAGGTCTGAGAGGTAAACTCTCCTATTTATCTTATAATCCCAATTATTTATAATCTCATTCTTTATGTCTAGATCATGAACCCATTTTGACCTTATCTTTGTACAGTGTTAAGTGTGGGTCGACACCTAGTTTATGCCATACTAGGTTTCAATTTTCCCAGCAGTTTTTGTCAAATATAGAATTTTTATCCCAAAGGCTGGGGTCTTTGGGTTTGATAAACAGTCGATTGCTATAGTTTTTCACTATTTTTGTCCTGTGAACCTAAACTATTCCACTGATCAACTAGTCTATTTTTTAGCCACTACCAAATGATTTCTATGACTTCTGCTTTATAATATAGTTTTAGATGTGGTACAGATAGGCCACCTTCACATGATTTCATTTTCATTAGTTCCTTTGAAATTCCTAATCTTTTGTGAATTTTGTTGTTATTTTTTCTAGGTCATTAAAATAGTTTCTTGGGACTTTGATTGGTATAGCACAAAATAAATAGATTAGTTTAGGGAGTATTGTCATCTTTATTATATTCACTCGGCCTATCCAAGAGCACTTAATATTTTTCCAATTGTTTAGATCTGACTTTGTGTGGAAAGTGTTTTGTAGTTTTGCTTATATAATTCCCAAATATTTTCTACTATGGACAGTTATTTTAAATAGAATTTTTCTTTGTATCTCTTGCTGTTGTGTTTTGTTAGTGATGTATAAAAATGCTGATGATTTATGTGGATTTATTTTGTATCCTGCAACTTTACCAAAATTGTGGATTCTTTATAAACAGTTTTTAGTTGATTCTCTAGGGCTGACAAGTTATTTCACTCTTTCGGTCTCATTCTTTGAATGTAAAGTGAGGGAATTTGTCTTGTAATAAGCAACACATGGTAAACTGTTGGCATTTATATTTTTCATAAACACCTACTAGATCAGGTATTATTAACATGTGGTACATGAACTTATACAATTTGGGTCACCATATTCACTGGTTTTCTCTATAATTTTCTATATTTTATGCATTTAAAAACATGAATCTGAAAAGGGATCCTTCAGCTTCTAGCTCCTCAAGGGGTCCATGACACAAATGTGGTTTAGAACCCCTAAAGCAGATGATGTCTGTGGCTCTTTCTGACTTGAAATCTATGAATGATGGCTAGGCTACTCACTAAATCTGTTCCCATATATAGACATTATCAGTGGGGCCTAGAGATACTCCATATACACACACAGGATAAACAAAATAGGGCTCACTTCAAGGAGCTTGAATGCCATGGGCAGAACTCACAGGGAACCATGCCACTCACACAGACTTAGTGACAGTTCTACAGTACCACGAATTATCAGTTTAGAACTTAACAGGTTATTAGAGGTCATATAATCATAGTGTAGAGGAGAAGGAGAAAAACAGAGACAAAAAGAATTTTTATGTATGGCCATGGAGCTGATGGAGAGAAAAGATCCAGAAAATAAATTTAGAATCATTGAAAATTAATTTTGATAGTGGCTCTCTTCAAAAGTGAGATGACTGAAACCAATGCCCATTGTTCAGTAATGAAGAGCACCAACTACAGGCAAAGAGAGGATTGTTGGAACTGAATATGGACCACAACATAGCATTTTCATTCTTTCTGTTGGTGTTTGTTTTCATTTTGTTTTCTCTCTCAGATTTTTTCCTTCTTGACCTGATTTTCTTGTGTAGCAAGATAAGTGTATAAACATGTATACTTACATTGGATTTGATATATATTGTAACATATTTAGCATGTATTGTACTATCTGTCATCTAGGGGAGAGGGAAGGAGTAAGCAGGGGAAAATTTGGAAGAGAAGGTTTTACAAGGGTTAATTTTGAAAAAGGAAGAGATGGTCGAGGAGGAGGGGGAGGAGGAGGTAGTGGAGGAGGAGATGTTAGTGGTAGTGGTGTTGGTGGTGGTGGAGGAGGAGGAGGAAGAAGAGAAGAAGGAGAAGGAGGAGGTGGAGGAGAAAGTATTTTATTTGACCTTAGGTCCTCCTGAATTCAGGGCTGGTGCTCTTTCCATTGTATTTTTCATTCTTAAAAGTTTTTAATTCGATATATCTTAACATAGAAGTACAATACACTGTTGCCTAATTATCGAGGAGGCAGAAAACAAATCAGAAATTGTCTTATTTAAAGCCTTTTCAAAGGTGTCTTACTAAATGGGTTGAATTTAGAGTAGTTAGAGTGTCTGAGGTGTAGGGATCAGGGGGAAAACAGACTTGAGACTTCATTGATATAGAGAATTACCAGTGAAGAGACACTTAACTAATGAAAGTTTCTCTGAAATTATCCTGCTGGTCATTTCTTACAGAATAATAATATTCCATAACATTCATATACCACAGTTTACCCAGTCATTCTCCAATTGATGGGCATCCACTCAGTTTCCAGTTTCTTGCCACTTCAAAAAGAGCTGCCACAAACATTTCTGCACCTATGGGTCCCTTTCCCTCCTTTAAGATCTCTTTGGGATATAAGCCGAGTAGGGTTAGGCAGAGACAGAACAAGACTTCATCAAAATCTCAGAAACACAATTCAATTAAAAGTCAGAACAAGCAAATAGAAAAAAAAAAAGAAAGAAAGAAAGAAAAAACAGGCACACAAATCAAAAGCAAAAGCACATACAAACTCTAGATGTATTTTAAGGCAAAATCTAAATTCAATTCAATAATTTTAGAAAAGTATATTTTAAAAAAAAACACAGCATTCAAGTTCATTCTGCATCAATATGGCCTACTGATTTTTCTACTCTCATCTGTGGAGTACATTTCAATGTAGCTGAAGGTAGGGTTATCCATTCCACCTTCTTCCTTTGTGTAAGATTGAGGGTTTAAAATTAGTTTCTCCTAAAAGAAAAGTTAAATGATTACATTAATACTTCAAGCAATGTTGGTTTTTATCTGTGTAGGTATTCTCTCCACTAGTGCAGATTGCAACTTCTACAAGGAATGATGTGCTGGTAAATGTTTAACAATCTGCTCCTTCCCTCCCCCCCAAAAAAAGTACCACTGCAGGCTTTTAAGGTTAATCAATATTAATAACATTTTCTGTACCACTTCCTTAAGATAGTCAACAATTAATAAAACTCCAGTTTGTAGAATTTATCAATTTCCAGTGTATAAATTCTTCCACTGAAAATTTAAGCCAAAAGGAACTGTTTCCAGCCTATCTCAGCCTTTAATGTGCGTTAATAAATGGTCTCTGTGAACTGCTAGGACAACAAAAAAAATTACCTCCACACTTCTGATGAAGAATTTCTTTGAATTTAGCAAGATTGGTCTTGGATGACAGAAAAGAAAATCTGACAGCAAACTCATACTCGAAACCATTCAAAGGGACAAATTAAAATATGAACTCAGATAGTTACTTGGGAGGAGAGCAGAGTGGAAACTAAGCAACTGTTCAACTTTGACAAATTCAGAAAAAATTGACATTTTTGCAAAATAATTAAATTCTCAAATAAACTCATTTTAATTAGCTAATAATTAACAATCTTAAGTGGTCAGAATTTACATACCATTGTTTGAGAATTCCATATCCCCTCCCTACCATGAAAAGATACTGAGGATGAATTATAAGGGAAGGATAGAAGGGAGAAGAGGGGAATTATCTCTTGGTATCATCCTGTTATTATGATGATGCTCTACTTCTTTTAAAAGTTCCATAAATTCCTAATTTCCTATTTCTAAAATCTCTAGAATTTCCTATTCTACTAATGGAATAATGCATAACAGTCATGTTCCATTAAACATCACAAGTTATTTTATGAAGAGATATTTCTCCTATTTGTAATTCAGCTTCCCCTTAATTTATTGGGGAGAGAGGTCCAAACTGCGATTCTTTTGGTGAAAGGGATTCATATTGAAGAAACTCTCTCTACAATTCAGATCTCCATCTGTTTTGCAACTCAATAGTATTAGAGACTTGCCTGGTTTACTGAGAGGCTAAAACTTTCCTAGGATCACACTCCCAGCATACATTATGAGTTCATGTTTTCCTGTCCCCAAGGATGGTTCTCTTCACTATGATATGCCATATATTTCCAAGCACTTAATATATGATTTCATAAATTGCTTAATATATGACTTCATAAGTTGACTGGAAAAAATTATCATCTTAATGATAAAATAAACTTAGATAAACTGGTTCTCAAACACTAGGCACCAAGCCTTCCATTATCAATAAAATCTTCCCAAGTTGCCATCTTGTTGGCATTGTCTTTAATCTCCAAGGGTCACCTTCACTTCACCGGAATGAAACTTTGGTGGAGATATCAAAAGATCATTGTCTTTTTTCCACATATTTCCAAGGGAGAAAAAGTCATGACATTATTATTATAAAATGCAGGAGTTTCTTAACAAAAATGAAAGACAACATACCCTCTTTAAAAAGTCAAAGTTAGATAAAAAGTCTTCTTTAGTTAGTAGGAGACTGTCATCTAAATCCTGCTTTCTTCCTCCTGAAAAACATTAGTTTGCATTTTTAGATGTTATTTTCCATTTAAAGACAGGTTGCATTTTTAGAAAATCTAATTGTAGTCATTAGTCTATGAAACAATGCCAATTTTGAATTTCTAATCCAAAATTAAATTTGTAGCTTAGTTAAATCTAGTATTTTTACGGATTTTTATGTGGATGCTAGGACACATGGCATGTTTTTCCACATAGTAGAGAAAGCACAAATACTTCACAACACTGGGTATTGTCTGAAGTTCTAGGATTACCTAATTATTTTATTTCCCTAAACTTATGGAATAGTTGGAATCTTTTGAAGTCCTTGTGAATGTTTTGTCTCAGGTACACACTTCCAAATTATTTTTTGGTACAAGTTAGAAATATCACATCACTAAGAATAATTTGCCTAGCAGGAATACTTTGTAATTGAGCCCTCTTTTTTTTTTAAACATTTTCACAAATCCTATTTTTATTGGTTTACTGTTTTAAAGTCCTTTAAAGAAATCAACAAAATCTAACATGATGTTACTTTAATACTTCTGGTTGTTTTTGTTTTTGTTTTGTTTTGTTTTTTTAAACAGGGGTCTCAGATAATTGGAAAGTTTGGGACAGAATAAGAAAAAAATTAAGTTGGTAAAATAGACAAGACCAGTTAGCATCACAGAATCACAGAATTGGAAAAGATATCAAAAGACACCTAATGCAACTTTTGCATAATATTCTCAGCAAATCAAATCTTTTTCAGATGTTTTCTAATAAATTTCAACCTCTCAATTATATTACCATAGTCTAAATTTTATTACATTTATTTGTATACATATTTTGACTATATATAGACTATAAATATCTGTGTACATATGTATAAATGTGTACATATATAATATAATAAATAAATGTATAATATTTGGATATGTAATTGAATATATTGAATAAAATATAAACATAATAAATAAATATAATACAATAAATATGTACATGTATATGTTTATACATATATATGTATTGCATGTATGTGTATAATTTGTTTCTTGATATTTGGGCTGTTAGATTTACCTTCTGTACACCCTTAAGTTCTGGTAGTCCTTAACTTGCAATGAGATCAATCAAACCTAGAAACGCAAATATCTTCTATTTCAGAGATTCTCATAAGACATCCCCTTTTTTGAGTGATTTTACTTTTCAGAAAGTTCTTATTTATACAAAGGCCAAGATCTCCTTCCCCATTTTCTTCCCTCTGGACCCAGCAGACAAAGCTGATTCCTTTTCCTTTGGACAACGCAAGATAGCCCCATCCATCTTCTCAGGATAGGTCCTGGAGTTACCTACTCAATGAAAATGTGAGCTAAGGTTTCTCCATTCATTCTAAAATAACACATTGAGAATCTGGAAGCCCAAATAATTAAAAATGAAATCTTAGATTTTGGTGGTTTGTTTACATTCTGATTAATTCCACGGGTATTATGGATAAGCAATGCTTCAGGATTCCACCCTTCAACTGGAATTTTTAAAGTCAGGAAAAAGAAAACTTTCACATTCATAAATCTGAAGCCTATTTTTAAGGTCTGTTTCCTATATCAAGTAATGAAAAGGGAATTCCATAAACATTGCTATGGAGCTTATACTTAGATTAAATGTAAGATAGGGTTTTGCTGTTATAAAAATGAGAAAAGAAGGAAAATTACTTAGACTATTACAAAAGGGCATTACAGGCAATCAGCCAACAGAAACATCAATTCCAGTACTATGAATGCTAATTTATATTCTTTAGATTTGGTGACATTCTGGAAATGAATCAAAGGGAGTATTGTACTCTGCCACAGCTAGTAGTAAACATTAAATCTCATTGGAATGCCCAGTTTTTATCCTATAAATGTCTAGCAGAAACAAATGACTAGAACGCTTGTCTGAATGGCAATATAGAGGAGTGAATAGAATAAAAAAATAATTGAATGAAGAAACATTTATGGGGCCCAATGGATTGAGCACCAGCCCTGAAATCAGGAGGAGCTGAATTCAAATCCAACCAAAGACATTTACTGTATGCAAGTCACATAACTTTAATTGTCTCAAAGGGGGGAGTATTTAAGGGAGAAGTGGTCTTCCATCTATTAACAATATGAATAGAATAATAAAACAGTTTCTTCTCTAAAGGAAATCATTCACAAATCCAGGAGGCCTGGGTTTGATTCCTGCCTTTGTACGATATGAACTGTGATATCATACACAAGTAACAAAGTAATTCTCTGAAACTATTTGAATTACTGATGTTAGAGGGAGTTTCCAAGTAGAAAGGACCTAACAGTGAAAAAAAATCCCAGTCCCAGAACCCACAAAAGTCAGTCATATATATCAAGAAAAAAAAAAACTAATAAAAAAAATTTGGTCATTTAATTAAATTTTTCTTTATCATCCAGTTATATTATGACATAATAAACCATGCCATTTAACAAGCCAACAAAAAAATTGAAGTGATCAGAGAATGTTGATTTGATAAGACATATTCTTCTGTCTTTTAGAACCTTTAGCTCACTTCCAAGATTGGCTCAAATGATTCAGCTTCCCATGCCAATGGAATGTAAGATCATTTGATCCAGGACTGTCTCCTTCATGTCTTTGTATATCCATCCCCTATAACATAGTAGACTCTTTTAAAAATGGTTAATGAGTTGAAAAGAAATCTTTACAATAGCCTCCCAATTGTAGCACTCCCAAAGTTACCTTGTGTTTCCTTTGTATATATACCATTTTTGCCCAAGTGGATATAAGCTTCTTGAGGGCAGGACTGTTTCCAGTTTTATCTAAATCTTTCCAGTAACAATCACAATGCTTCATACATGGTAGGTGCTAAATAAGTGCTTACTATTAAACTGTCTTTTCCCAAGTTCTCCATTTATAAATCTCTCAACCTCATGCTTTGGATTTTTTTCCTATTCCTCAGCAGCCCCCTTGCTATCTTGGAGAGACATCCACCCTGAGATGCACTCTCCTTATTGAAGGCTGACTGTTCAGACCCCTAATTCAAGAAGTGACTCAGCAATATTCCATCTCCTAATTCCACTCTGTGAACTTCTTTTCCTACTCTTCCATAGCAGTTTTGTTCCCATTTGAATATCCTACTCTTTCCCTTTCTACTTCCTCTTTTTGTGTTGTCTCATACCATTAGAATTTTGTCAGTTAAGTTTATAGTTTGAGCCAACCCAGCATTCTGGGTAGAAACCCAATCTGGTCATAATGTATGATTTCTGTGATAAGTCATTGTAGCTCCTTTGTTAATATTTTATTTTAAAATTTTGCATCATTTACACTCTTTCTGTTGTTTGCTTCTATTTTTGTTTTTTCTTCCCAGGTTATTGTTACCTTCTTTCTAAATCTGATTTTTCCTATACATATGTATACATATATTGTGTTTAACATATACTTTAACATATTTAACATGTATGGGACTACCTGCCATTTAGAGGATGGGGTGGAGGGAAAGAGAGGAAAAGTTGGAACAGAAGTTTTTGCAAGGGTCTATGTTGAAAAATTACCCATGAATATGTTTTGTCACTAAAAAGCTATAATTTTTAAAATTGCATCAAAAAGTTTGTAGCAACTTCAACAACAATGCTGTATGAAGATGTATTCTGATGGAAGTAGATATCTTCAACATAAAGAAGATCCAACTCACTTCCAATTGATCAATGATGGACAGAAACAGCTACACCCAGAGAAGGAACACTGGGAAGTGAATGTAAACTGTTAGCACTACTGTCTATCTACCCAGGTTACTTATACCTTCGGAATCTAATACTTAATGTGCAACAAGAAAATTGGATTTACACACATATATTGTATCTAGGTTATACTGTAACACATGTAAAATGTATGGGATTGCCTGTCATCTAGGGGAGGGAGTAGAGGGAGAGAGGGGAAAATTTGGAAAAATGAATACAAGGGATAATGTTATAAAAAAAATTACTCATGCATATATACTGTCAAAAAAATTATAATTATAAAATTTTTAAAAAGTTTGTAGCAGCTCTTTTTGCAGTAGCAAAGAATTGGAAAATGAGGAGATGCCCATCAATTGGGGAATGGCTGAAAAGTTGTGGTATATGAAGTTAATGGAATATTATTATTCTATAAAAATAGATGAACAAACTAATTTTAGAAAGGACTAGAAAGATCTACATGAACTGATGCTGAGCAAAACAAGCAGAACGAGGAAGACATCATACACAATAACAGCAAGAATGTGCGATGATTGATCAACTATAAAAGTCTTGGTTCTTCTCAGTGGTTCAGTGATCCAAAGCAATCCCAATAAACTTTGGACAGAAAATGCCATCCCCATCCAGAAAAAAAAAACTATGGAGATAGAATGTAAATCAACACATGCTATTTTCATTTCTTTTTCTGTGTTTTTTTCTCTCCAATAATTTTTCCCTTTTACTCTGATTTTTCTCTCCCAACATGAATCATAAAGCAATGTGTATTAAAAATAAATTTAAATAAATAAATAATATTAAAGTGCTTCAATATTCAATAAGAATATTGGTATTTGGCTGTCATTCTCTGTTTTGATTCTCCCGGGTTTAGGTATCAGTATCATAGTTACATCTTAGAAGGAATCTAATAGATATATTTTTCCAATTTTTAAAAAAGTTTGTACAATATTGAATTAATTGTTTTTTTTTTTTAATATTGGGTAGCACTTGTTTATAAATCCATCTGATCCCATGGTTTTTTCCCTTTCTTGAGAAATTTATTTATAGCTGATTCAATTTGTTTTCCCAATAGTGAATTCCCTAAATTCTCTATTTCTTGTTCTAGTAATCTGAGTATTTTACATTTAACTTGTGAGATTTTTTTTTGGTATACAGTTGGCAAAATAATTTCTCAGAATGACCTTAATGTCTTCTCTTTTTTTTCATTTTTGATATTAGTAATTAGGCTCTCCCATTTTCCAAAAATCAAATTAGCTAGGATTTCATTATATTTTACTATTTAAAATAGCTTCTAGTTTTATTAATTCAGTTCATGTCACTGAAATATAAGTTTCTTATATTTTACAGTAGGGACTATGTTGCTTGTTTGTATTTGTATACCTATTGTGTGGCAGATTATGTGATATAAAGTAAGCACCAAATAAATACTTTTATCTCTCTGGAGGAAATAATTCCTATGTTCTACTAACAAAACTGTAATAAAAATAATTAATAGAAGTGACTATAAATCACCATATAAATGTTACCTCAAATAGATAGGAACTAGAAATAGGTACCTGTTAGGAGACTGACGATTATTCCCACAAGTATAGTGACCAAGGTTCCAATGGTACTGAAGTGCATATAAGATAAGGAGTACCAATTATCCATTAGGGGAGTTCTAGAATGCAAAAAAAGGATGTTTGTTATTTATTTGACCGAGTCTCAAGGCAAAGTTGCACAAAGCAATGAAGAGCCCAAGTATTTCCTTGGAATGCCTAAAATCTTAAGAGAGAGGAAAGTCCCTTTTAGTTGGATATCCCTGTGGAGGCAACAAAGACAAGAATTAATAGGATGGGAGCAACTAGTTAGTGCAGTGGATAGAGCACCAGCCCTGAAATAAGGAAGACCTGAGTTCAAATTTGGTCTTAGACACTTCCTAGCTATGGAACCTTGGGCAAGTCACTTAACCCCGATTGCCTTAGAAAATAAATATAAGTAAATAGATAGATAGATAGATAGATAGATAGATAGATGATAGATAGATAGATAGATAGATAGATAGATAGATAGATAGATAGATGAATGAATAAATAAACAAATAAATGAATGAATGAATAAGTAAATAAATGAATGAATGAATAAATAAATACATAAATAAGTAAATAAAAAAGTTAATAGGATGAAGGGGCAGGGACAGTCTGGGATCTGTATTGTTCTAGAGTATTCCAATATAGATAAGATGCCAGATACATTGAAGTATTTAAGCATCATCAGTCAAAAGCAAATGTCCTTGAATTATAAATTTATTTCTAGACAGGATCCATAGATATTACTGAGTCCAATTCTCTCATATTACAAATGAAGCCTACAGACCTTAAGTGACCTTATTCATTATTACATAGCTAGTGAATGGCAGAGAAGAAATTTTAACCTAGGACTTCTAATTCAAAATCCAGTAAACTTTCCAGAAGTCTTCTTTCTTCTTCCTGTCTCTCATGTAGATTTTTTAAGTAATAATATATAAAACTTATTTCAATACCTTTCAGAACTATGAAAAGAGAAAATGACCTTTCTGTGGTTGTGTTCCAGTTCCCTTGGTGGTGCAAGCCAGTTATGTTACAGCCATCAGTAATGAGACTCAACGGTAAAGTCCTCTCCGGAAGTGGGGGATAGAGTTGAGCTCCAATTCCAATCCAAAAGGAAATGATAAATCCAGCCATGAGCCCTACAAATCCTCCCTGCAAAATAGAAGTGCCTTGAGAGTCAGAAAATTGGTTGGCTGCTGTCCTTCATTTTTGAAGAGGATTAAAATGGCATCACTACACTAGAGTCAAAATATAGTGTCTGACTATGGATGATGACTTCAGAAGGCTCTACCATAGGTCAGACACTAATAGTTCATGTGAACATTTGGAATAGAAATGTCTCTGAACTTGAGCATCTCACACCAAGAAAGTTATCTTTGGGGACAGCTAGATGGCACAATGGATAGAGCCCCCAGCCTTGAACTCAGGAGAACCTGAGTTCAAATCTGGCTTCAGACACTTAATACTTCCTAGTTGTCCTGTGCAAGTTACTTAATCCTAATTGCCTCAGGAAAAAAAAAAGTTATCTTTGGACTGGAAAGAAAATGAGTGAAATATTAATCACAGAAAAGCAAACTTAAATAGCTGTTCCAAAATGGAATGGTCTCCTTGGGAAGGAGGGTTCTCTCTCACTAGAGATCTGCAAACAAAGACTGGATCATCATTCCTTGAGAAAGTTGGGTAGGAAACTGTTGGATTGACATTGGTTGGACAAGACAATCTCTGATGTCTCTTCCAACTTGGAAATTCTGTGACCAAAATACTGTGAAAATTCAGCCAATCGATAAACTCACCAAAGCCAAAAGCAAACTCATCTTCCCTCACTAATCAGGTGCTTCTTTCAAGTTCCTTATCTTTGTCAATAGCAATGTTTGATCAGTTATCCAAACTCAGCTGAACCATGGGGTCCTTTGCCTCTCAGCATCTCAGTTTCCCTAATTGTTAAAAAGAAGGAGCTGGACTGGATGATCCCTAAGGTCTCCCACCAGCTCTAAGTCCTTGATCCAATGAAGTGAGCGAAAATTCTTTCCATGACCTGATATTTCCCCTGACTTCATCTTATCTCAGGCAAAGCTAGAAAATTTTATCATGGATTGGTTGAAATACCAACTTGATTCAAGATCAGATTTCATAGTTCTTTCTTACAAAGTATGACATCACATCTCAGAATTTAAAAACAAACATCAACTGTTTGGCGGAAATCATCTCTGTCATTAAATGGTGGTACTAGACTTGAGAAAACTTCCATTCAAACAAATCCAAACTCAGAAACTTATTTAGTTGAGTGACCCTGGACAAGTCACTTAACCTGTTTCCTCATCTATAAAATGGGTATCATTAATAATATCTACCTTATCAATATGTTTTGAGAACAAAATAATGTTTGTAAAGTGTTTTAAAAATCTCAAAGAATTATTTAAGTACTAACAATTACTACCATCCTTATCATCCTATGAGCAGCTGGACAGGTAAATGACACAGTGGATAGAGCATCAGGGCTGGAATTAGAAAAAATCTGAATTGAAATACAGCCTCAAACACTATCTGTATGACCTTGGACAAGTCAATTAACCTGGTTTGCTTCAGTTTTCTCATCTGTAAAATGAACTGGAAAAGGATATTACAAGCCATTCAAATGTATTTGTCAAGAAAACCTCAAATGGGGTCATAAAGAGTCAGACACAATGGAAAAATGACTGAACTGTATGAACACCTACCAATAATTAAAAGATAGGAAAAATGGTACTTTTTCTGTACAATACAACAATACAACAGAGACTATTGCTATTTTAGGATGACAAATATGATTTCTGCTAGCTTTGTGCCTATAGGATATTAGAATAAGGGAGAAATGGAGGGGAAGGTATGCTGATCTAGAGTCAGAGGACATGAATTAGAATCCACACTTAGTCACTTGCTATGCATGGAAGCTTGGGGAGACTGATTAAACTCTTGAAGCTTAAGTCCCTTCATCTGTGATATGAGAGGGCTAGTTTACAGCATGGCTTCTTATACTTTTTCCACTCATGACCCCTTTTTACCTGAGAAATTTTTATATGACCCTTGGTGTTTATAGATATATAAAATATGCATTTAACCAAAACATTTATTAATAATAAATCATAATTTCACACCTTCAGGTATAAGGCCTTATATGAGATTATGAACCACATGGGGTTCTAGATCATTGGTGTCAAACTCAAATACAAACAAAGGATCTCTATGGGATACAGATTAACTGTACTTTAAAATGTGATATTATTTCATTTTATTGTATTTTTGTTAATTTTGTTAAATATTATTTCGCATGGGAAAGAAGCTGAATATTTGACACCTGTAGTTTATATGATATCGAAGGTCTCTTCTGACTCTAAATTTGCTATTCTATTACCCCAGTTGGGTCAATAAAAGCATTTTTAATCTACAAGAAAAGCCATAGACTTAAAGGAACTAGAAATTAAGTGGATACCATTATTTGGGGAATGGCTGGATAAGTTATGGTATATGAATGTAATAGAATATTATTGCTCTATAAGAAATGGTGAGCAGGCTGATTTCAGAAAAGTCTGGAAAGACTTACATGAACTGATGCTGAAGGAATTGAGCAGAAGCAAGAGAGCATTGTACACAGCAACAACAAGACTGTGTGATGATCAACTGTGATGGACTTGGCTCTTTTCAACAATGAGGTGATTCAAGGCAATTCCAATAGACTTATGATGGAAAGTGCCATCCACATCCAGAGAGAAAGAGAACAAAGGATCAAATCATGACATTTTCACCTTTTTGTTGTTGTTGTTTGTTTGCTTGGGTTTTTTTCCTTTCTTATGTTTTTTTCCCCTTTTGATCTGATTTTTCTTGTCTACATCATAACTATGGAAATATGGGTAGAAGAATTGCACATGTTTAACCTATATCAGATTAATTGCTGTCTTGAGGAGGGAAGAGGAAGAGATAGAGGGAGAAAAATTTGGAACACAAGGTTTTGCAAAGGTGAATGATGAAAACTATCATTGCATGTATTTGGGAAAATAAAATACTATTAAAATGAAAAATAAATAAATAATGGGTGAGTGAAGATTTAAAAAAAAACAAAATTTAAATAAAAGCTACTAACTTGAGCTATCATGAACTAAATTTTTACCAATGAGAAAAACTGCTAATTTCCACCACACTTTAAGGAAAGACATTATATTCATTTTTATCCTTTATAACTTACCATTGAGTTGACAAAGGGAACTAAGATGCCCAGAGAAAACAAACCCAAAAGGGGCCCACCGATGATACCAAATACACTGATGGCTGCCTAAGAACAAAATAAGAAGTCACAAATTAGTTGTGAAAGACTCATTAAAATATAGGTCTCCAACCTAGATTTTAGGAAACAAGAGGAGAGATATACTAATAAGTTTGGCATTCCTAAAATGGAAAAAAGGAGGGGGGAAATGACCCTTTTTTATCAATAAACAGACAATAAACAATTGGTTGTATTAATAAAATGATTACATTACCCAGAAACTATGTCTTTCAAACCTTTTTAATTGCCACAGCATATATTTATATTACATTACCACACTACATATTTATATTATATGGGAATTTATTTGCATGCATAATTTTTCATAAATAATTATAATAATTTATATTATGTATACTTTATGTAAATTAAGATTATAAATGTTATAAATGTACATACAAAACACATTTTTAGGTTTATTCTGCATTATTAACATTTTCTTCATTGTTTCTTTAAATCTAGCCATCAACAAAACAATAAATCAAGTCCTGATTTCTGAGGTATAAATATTCACACTAAAACTTTAACAAACAGATCTCTCCGTTTGAATTGGTTTCAGTACATTTATGGCAATGAATACGCTAAAGTAAATACCAAGTCCGGGAACAAGTGGAGAAATATTAGGGGTAATTGGGAAAAAGAGACCAAGCTGAAATATGGCCAGAGATGTTAATATTATGAGTAAGAAAGAATTCATTTATGATGATAGAATAGCCTAAAAATGTTGATCCTGACACATAAGTTCACAGTGCCTGGCACGAAGTGGTGCTTAATAAGTGCTTCTGACTAACAAGTGCCACTAGAATTAATGAGGATAAATCTGGATGTGATGAAGCCTCAGAAAATTTGACAAATGGTATGGTCTGGGCAACATGGTATAGTGGAATAGGCAAAGGATTATAGTTACTTGCTATTCCTTGTATATAAAATACCATATTGTGATGGATAACTAACAATAACTGAGAAAATCTGAGAAATACAACTTATTAGCAAAATAGGAAAAATAAACAAATCAATGGACTTCCCAATTAGTCCAAAGACCCTGATACAGAATGAGACAGATTTTTATGTATTAAAAACAATCAAATAAGACCAATTAATTAAAAGGAAAACAAGCTAGCATACAAGCTAGCATACAAAATTAAATGATCCAATTTCTAATAGCAGGAAGATTAGGGGCTTTACAAGTTGGGAGGGGGAAAGAGTGAGTTTCGGTCAACTTGGGAGGAGGAACTTGGTTTCGGGATCTTTCTTTTCCCAGAATTAAGACATGATGATTAATTGCATTCACCTGCATTTATGAAACAATAGATGACTTGTATACCATCTAGTTTCTCATGAATGATTTGCAGGAAAAAACAACAAGCTGCAGGATAATACATGGGGTAGAACAAGATGGAGTCAATGTTCATGCAACAGAGTCTTAACTGGTTCCTTCCCTTTCCACACCAAACCAACTCAATTTTGAAACTAGTCTTCACTATGTTTTGTTAATCTCATGAAATTGGGTCTTTGTACTAGGAATGCTCTCACTGTTTCCTTCAAGACTCAGCAGAAATCCTATTTTATTTAAAAAGATTTTTTTCCTGGTGCCCCACTAACCTTCTCCAAGCTAATGTTTTCCTTCTAAGATTGCCTCCATCTGCTCTTTACATCTTGTATGTACAGGTTATCTCCCCCATTAGAATGTGAGCTCCTTAAGGACAAAGGAAGTGTTTTCTCCTTTTCTTTCACAACTCCAGCACTTAACATAAGAAATTCTTGTTCATTGACTGACAGACTCATTTTGCTATGTGGTTCTCAGTCGCTTAATTTCTCAGACACTCAATTTAATATGAGAATAATGTATGCTTCATCTGAAAAATAAAAAGATTGTACTTCAAGATCTTTTCAACTCTAAATCCCTGAGATTTTGATGCTATATACATTGAGTATCATTTCCAAGAATGGAATTAGAAGGAGAATAGAAGCTTTGGATTATAAATTCAATTCCATTCAATGTAAAGAAAAACTTCCTAATCATTGTTGTTCAGCATTTCAGTTGTGCTCAATTCTTTGTAATCCCACAGACCTCTCTGTCCATGGGGTTTTCTTGGCAACAATCCTGAAATAGTTGCTATTTCCTTTTCCATTGTCAATCAAGTTAAATGATTTGCCTAAGGCAAGCTATGAAGTTTCTGAAACTTGATTTGAACCCAGGTCTTCCTGTTTAATTTATTTGTTTAATATTTTTAAATTTTTTATCTTTTTTATTTTTCCCCATTTGCATTTAAAATATTTTTCCATTTGTTTTTAAAACTTTGAGTTCTATATTCTCCTCCTTATCCCCACACCCAGCCCCCACTAAGAAAGTACACATGAAGTTATGCAAAACTAAATTTAGATCTCCCTCACACCAAACCTAGCAATGTATCCACTGCTGCTTCTCCTAATCATTAGAACTGTCCAAAAAATGGAATTGTAGTAAGGTTGCCTTCACTCCAGGTCTTCAAGCAAAAACAGAGTTCAATGATGATTGTATCCACTGTGTTATAGCTATATGAGTTGGACTGGAATGATCTTGCAACTCAGATTCTGTTATAGAGAATAATAGAAAGGAAGGCAGTATATCTAAGATTTAAAGTTAAAATCTGAGAGTGTTGATTGACTAACCAAGAGTTATGGTGTCAACCTACATAAATAGCATGCTGATGAAGAAAGCAGCAAAGGATGATAAGTGTCAGAAAGGATTAAAAAAACAAATTTAACAATGACCATATTTGACAAATAGTGACAAGTACTAGTCATAAATATGAACAGAAAGGTATGCTACTAGGAATGCCACTCCAGTATTTTTTTTCAAGAAAACTCCAAATGAGTTAATAACTGAAGAATAATCAATTGATGAGATGGCCAACAAAACCTGCAGCTTCTGAGACCATCCCAAGATTCATGTTAGCATCAAGGCCCCTATTTTAATGAATGATCAGGCCTGGCTTTCCAGTTACAAAAATGCATTTCAATAGCCTGAGTGAACCAAAAATAGAATATATAAGGTATAATTTGTCCCAGAAGTACTTCAAATTCAACATGGTAGGTCTCTATTTAATAGAGCCAAAACTCAATATTTCTTCCCAAATCTATTCTACTCTTCTAAAATTCCCTGTTTCTTCTGAAGGCACCAAAATTCTTCCAGTTTCCCAATTTTGTAACCCAAGCATTATACTCAATTTCTCATTCTTTCCTTATTCTATATGGCTAATCAATTGAAAAATCATACTATCTTTACTTACACAACATTTCTTACATTAATTCCCTTCTCTCCACTTACATAGGCTATCTTCATCTCTCACCTAAATTATTACTAAACCCTTGTAATTGGTCTGTTTGTCCCAAATCTCTGCCTACTTCACCCTATATATCTCAACAAGAGTAATTTTCCATAAATACTGACATAACTATATCACTTTCCAAAACAAACTCTATCAGCTCCCTATAGCCTCTGGGATAAATTAGAAATGCTTCTGATTAACATTTAAAGTCCTTAATCCCAATCTATTTTTCTCACCTCATTAGATATTGCTTCTATAATCCAGCCAAGATCATCTCTTTAACTCTCATCTTTTTACAATTTGCATTTCCCTGAAATGGACAGCCTCCTACCCTCTACCTTATAAATGAGTTCCTCTTCCTTCAAGAAGCATTCTACCATTGCTTTCTCTGCAAAGTTTTTTCTCCTTCTTCTCAATTCCTCATGAATTTTGAAAAATTTTGATTTTGAAAAAAGGATCTGTTGCTTTGTGTTAGTATTCTCAATACCTACCACAATACTTCACCCTAATAAATGCTTTTTGATTGAAAACTAAAGTTTAAAAAAAAAAAAAAGAACACAATGGTGACTGCTCATCACTGTTTTCACTATAGGACTGTAAGAGGTCTATTCTTACCTGTAACAAAACCCCAATAAGAGATGCTAGAGCTGCCATTCCAATGCACAGAACTCCATACAACACACCTGGGGGAATAAATTGAAAGCAGTCTTAGATCCCAATGTGCCTAATTAATATTCCCAATGCAATAAATTCATCATAGTTTTCAAACAAGTTGATAAACAGTCTAGTCCATGGATTGCCAAAGAGATCAAAGTAGGCAAAAGGGTTAAAAATAGAGTGTATTTCCTAAAGCAAAAGCAATGTACAAAGTTGATAAACAAAACCCTTGTGTTGTGTTTAAGGATTAGTTGAAACACTAGACTACATCAAGTAAAGAATCCCTAGAATTAACTGTGGAGATCATAAGCCTATGAACTATTATTAAGCTAATCCTTCACAAACATTTGTGCTTAAGGGAAACCTTATATAACTTTTTTTAAGTTTACCACTAACACAGTACTTCTATTCAGAACTACTTTGTATAACCGGATGGCTCCAACACACACTCAAAGAATTTAATATAGAAATACTTTAAAGTTAACAATCTTTAAATACCCTGTTTTCTAAACAATTTTAATAATGTTTTTAGTAGTAGATATCTTATGTTTTCTTCTGTTCTGGTCTTTTGCTTTGCTCCAATGTTTCTTGTTGTCACATTGAATTAATGATCCCTCAGATTGTCAATACCCCTGTATTGACTACTGGTCCCTCACTGAGATCATCCTAAAGAGTAACTCCTATGAAGAAGTCAGCCAACCCTTTTAACTTTCAACCAGTTGCCACATACAGAGCAGACAAGTCAACCTACCTGAAGCAACAAGACACCCTGAATGCAGCATGTTCCAGAGAAGTCAAAACCACTAGTTCTCTTCATAATCTGATAGAAGCAGCCCAGGACCTTGAACCCAAGAGCCTTGAGCAATAGCAATGCTTTTAGCTCAATGTCTGTAGCCATCAATCATAGAAGCAACATCATGGAGAAGCAACTTGAGGGCTGCTCCTCTATGAACTATAGCCATAGCTACTGAAGACCAGAATAGAAAAGTTTTGCCATCAATGGGATGTCAAAAGATTCACTACCAGAAGCTGGTATGAATTTATCAAAGAGTAGAGCATTAAGGGAAAGGCATTATCTGCTTTGCTGCTGTACTCTAAGTACAATGGAACCATCTGAACTGGAACTGAAAACTTCTTTACATGTTATCTCCTCTACTAGAATTGAAGCTCCCTAAGGGGAAGAACTGGCTTGCTGTTCTGTTTGCATCCTCTGTGCTTAGCATAGCAAGCCCTTAATAAAAAATTTTAATTTATTAATTCTTTGCTCCACTCTAATTTTTCAGAGAATTCACTATTGGGTAAAGTTTTCCACCATCTTTTCTAGGTTATTTATTCTCTTTCCAAATATTCTAATTTCATTCAATTTTATTTTGGCTCTTCTTTCATTCTTCTATTTAGAGTCTTTGTGTCGACCAATCCATTCTTTTTTCCCTCTGAAATTCTGTTTGTAAATATTGCACAGTTATTTTTTTCTGAGATTTTATTTTAGGAATGTTAATTCAGCATATTTCTCAGATATCAACTTTAATAAGATATACAGGATCCTAGAATATGCTAAGTGTAGGCTCACAGTTACCAATATCTTTCATGAAAAGATCATTGACTATCTACTTTAGAGTGATATTCCCAGTGATCTACAACTGTTAGGTTTTGCCATCTGGATAGTATCTTATGAAAATTTGGATACTACTAAACATTCTGGTATTTGGTTTACAGATGTCTATACCCACTGTATACTTAGCATACCCTGATAATTCCCTGCTGAGTTTAATTCTGTCTCTGATGAGTCCTTGCGAAATGGGAAAGTCATATTGTCCAATTAATTCTTATGTATGGTTTATGGTTAAAAGTTGAGGAAATCGAGAATAGAACCACTAGAGAAATAATGAGTATTATTACACATTGGAACTAAGATAAGATATCCCTGAGATGGAAAGAAGATAGTCAGAGATCTAGAAAATATGTAATTTTAATAGAGTGGGGGTGAAGGAGCTATCATCTTGAGTCAAAGGATAAGTCTCAAGCAAGAATATTTTAAACTTTTAGCTTCATTTCCATATATAACTTATTTCAGATGTTTTGGCACAGAAAATACTTTCAAGTGCTTCTGATAATAGCCAGTTTTATTTGTCTGGTTTCTTTTATCAATTGGCCTTTGGCTCCATTGTGACTTTCTGAGCAATTTGTGATTAGGCAACATCAATGACTGGGGTTTGAAATTTTACTCATTTCATCTTTGTAAAAAGTAATGAATATCTTATTTTTTAGTCTTTAGAATGGATATTGGAGTTACTTGCAATTGAGCATAATCTGTGATTTTAGTCCTGATATGGCTGTGATAGGATTGAGACCAAGGAGTGGAATGATGTGAGCTTTATTTGTTTTGCACAGGCCTCAGGTCCTAAATGGGCTAGTATTGTTGTATGATAATTTTGAAGTACATGTACGACACTTAATTATGAAGACCCAAATTCTCTTGGGGGGAGGACATATAAACCAGTGTCAAGAGGAACCGTAACTTCACATTTGATAAATGAATGGTTTATCACCACTCAAGTTGTTGTCACTGATTCCCATAGACGGGAAGCTGGAACGTTATACATCTCTTTTCTTCCTAAACATTATTTCTATATCCTTTCTTAGTATTTATATTTAGCAAATAATAATAATAAAATTATCTGCCTCACTGATTCAATCTCTCCATATTGGGAACCTACATTTGGGTCAGCTTGTACCTGGCCTAAGACACTGGCATTTCAACTTTCAGTGTCTTTCCTAAATAATACATCCTTGTAGAGCTGCCCCCACCAAAAGCATCCAAAGACATTGACTTCACTGTGTATATTACCCCATTCAAAAATTTTCAATGAGTCCTTATAATCTCCAGTATAAAATAAAAACCTCTTAGCCTGATATTAAAGACATTGTGGGATCTGACTATCTTTCTAACTTCATTTCACATTCCTCACTTTCACATTCTCTCTGTCTAATATCTAGTCTAACCTTAGCAATCAATCAATCAATATTTATTAAATGTCTACTAGGGGTCAAGTACTGTGCTAAGCAATGGGGGTACAAAAAGAGGCAAAAGACAGTGAGTGACCTTAAAAAGATTACAATCTTAAGGGGGAGGGAACATGCAAACAAATCCTGAAAATAATTAAGAGAAGGAAGGTACTGGAGTTATAGGGTTGGAAAAGGCTTCTGCAAACAAGCTATGTACAGAATAAGTGGAAAATAATTAAGAGAAGGAAAGCACTAGAGTTAATAAGAGCTGGAAAAGGCTTCCTTTAGCAGGTGAGTTTGGAAAGTCAGTAATATGAGTTGATAAGGGAAAATATTGTAGGCATGAGAGACAATCAAAGGAAAAAGTCCAGAGCCAAGAGATGGAGTGTCTTGTTCATGGAACAGCTAGGACTCTTTCAAGTAAACTGACATGGCTATTTCGTAAGCTAAAAGTTCAACTTCCAGCCTCTGCACACTTATAGGGACTATCCTACATATTAGAATGCACTTGCTCCTCATTTCTAACTTTTCATCTTTTAAAGCTAGCTCAGATGTCACCTGTTCCCTGTGATATTGCTATAATTTAGCATAGAATAGTGGGAAAAGTTGGCTTGGAAGATATGAATTCAGATTTTTGCCTTGCTAGGTAATATTTGTGTGAGTGAATGTAACTGAATTTGCCTAGTCTCTCTGAGCCTTAGTTTTCCCATCTGTTAAAACAAGGGGAGTATAGGGAGGAGGGAGTTGGACAAAATGACTTGAGATATTTAGCACAAAGAAGAGAAGATTTAAGGAATTCATGGTGATTCTACTTAATTACTTGAGAGTTTGTAAATGGAAGAAGGATTAGAATTTCTCTAAGTACAAAGGGCAAAACCAGGAAAGATAAACAGGAATTCTTAAAAATGGAAACAGAGGCTTGCTGCTCTTATAATTAGAGTTATCGGGGGAGTAAGTAATGTTTCCCCTCATTTAAAGTCTTCAAATAAATACTGGGTTACCACTTACTAGGTAAGCTACAGAGGGTATTCTTATTTAGTTACAGGTAGGACCCTCTATCCAATGAGATCTCTTCCACATCCGAGAAGCTACAATTATTTGATATCTACAGCAACTTTTATTTCTAAATCTATGATCTCTTCTTAATACAAAAATAGTTGACCTTCCTAAATTCAGCTAGACTGAATGTAGGAATAAAGATTTTTGATATAGCAAACATTCATCCATATTTTTAATGATCTATATGAAAGGATTTTATATATAAAATTGTAAAAATTCAGTGGTCACTTACTTGTTCCTTTCAAAAGCCAAGATTGAGTCTTTTCTGAGAGTGACCGAAAGTGAGGTTTGATGAGGTCTTCAATCGTTACTAAAGCTAATGCATTGATACTGGAGGAAACTGTGCTGAAGGAGACAAGTAAAAACCTAATTACTTTAAAGCATTTTAAGAAGACTTTATTATTATTATTTAGTCATTTTTAAGAGAATGTTGGCCCCTTGTAGAGTTGTCTTGGCAAAGATACTGGAGTGGTTTGCATTTTCTTTTCACCTTATTTTATCAGTATGAAATGTGGAAACCAAGGCAAGCAGGTTAAGTGACTTGCTCAGTAAGTAAGTTTCTCAGCTAATAAGTTGCTGAGGACTTATTTGAACTCAGGTTTTTCTGACTCCAAAGCTGGCATTCTTTCCACTGTGTCACCTATTATGAAGACCAAAGAAATAAAGAGGAAGTTGGAAAACAAAAAATGGTAGTAATCATTATTTGTAATTCAGTTCATATATGAATTAATTTCTTTAATTCTTTGCATTTTTCTTTTTTGCCCAAACATTTCTTATGTCGTATGAGCACAAAGCAACAATTAGGCCATAGAGTTGCTAAAGAGTATCATTAGCAAAATCTTCCTAACATTTTTATCATCTTTGGAGAAATAAAAAAATCAAATGAAAGGAGTCCAAAATACACTCAACAATGGAGACATAGAAAATTGGGGAGTACCAGAAACATACACAGTTTAGTTAGTGGAGCACCATGATCAAGTAAAAGTTAGAATATCCTGGCAAAGAACCATAGCTAATTGAGCTATGGTTACAGCAAAAAGGGTAGATGTGCTCTATTTTTCTGCCTACAGACAGATGTGTTTCTCATTGTAAAGCATTTCTCCATAGTTTTTCAACATAATAATATCTAGTCTACCTACAATTGTTGTTACTTAATCATTTTTCAGGTGTGTTCAACTCTCTGTGACCCCATTTGGTTTTTTGTTTTTTGTTTTTTTTGGCAATGATGCTAAAGTGCTCTGACATTTCCTTTTCCAGCTCATTTGACAGATGAGGAAGAACAATACCAAGCAGTAAAAGACAAACCTAGGCTCCTAATTCCACAAATGAGATCATTAATATAAAGTTGGAAGACATCATACTTTACAAATAAGGAAATCAAGTTCTAGAAAAAGCAAATAACTTGACCGAGGTCTTATGGGAAGTAAACTGAAGAACAAGAATTTAAACTCAGGCTTCCTTATTACTACAATGCTGTTTTATTTTTTAAAGTATTGTAGTACCTGATTGAATTCAATGTAATTCCATAAACACTCATTGAGGTCCATCCACAAGCAAGGCAGCATGTAAGACATTAATGAAGAAGAGACAGAAATGGAAAATAGTTCTTACCTTCAGGGAGTTTACATTCTAATGTGACTTTGCTAATGCTACCCTCATCTTACTGGAAGACTATATTGTATCAGGGACTTTTAGAGATCATCCAGTCCAAATCATTTTAGAAAGAGAGAGGAACACATGTAACAAGAGACAGACTTGGTTTTGTTTTTTTTTTTTTTTAATCTTCTTTTTTCAACTCAATTCTCTTTCTATACTCTGAATTCTCTCTCTTCTGGCTGAAAAGAGATAATCATGATGAAGACAAAAAGATTGTGAAGTTTTTTTTCATCTTTATAATGAAAGAACTAGTAGTCCATCTTCCTTAAAATATGTTATAATTTTATTTGAAGAGTAAAGATGGAGAAAGGGGCAATGTATGATTTTACTAGAGAGAAAGTTTCTTAGCATGCATAGTATGAAAAGCATTGATTACGTGTAAAGGGCTAGAACTGAGCAATGCACTTGGATAATGAAGCACGTGAGACTAATTGCCAATTGGACGGTTCCCTATTAACTTGTTTGAAGGTTGACCCTCCCCAGCTGTTCTGTGCTGACTTGATTGGTGGGACAAAGAGGGGGAAGTGACTTGTGTGGGAGGAGTAAGAGAAACTTGGGTGGTGGAACTCACGCTCACTTGCACTCGTGGCCTGGCGTTGGAGGCGATGGTAAAGATCTAGAATAAAGACATTTAGTGATCCTGACTCCTGCTGATTTCTGGGAAGATAGAGTTCCAGCAATTACGTAAGCACTCGTTGACATAATCAGTGCTTTTGGAGCACAAGTTGTTGAAGAGTAGCCCAAGTAATATGCACAAACTATGATTGCTAGAATATTTCAAAATATTTTAAAGTTCCCCTACTCAATAAACTCCACTGGTTCTCTATCATTTCCATGATCAAATATAATATCTCCTGTTGACATTCAAAGCCCTTTATTAGCTGCAACTTACTTATGCCATACTCCCTATCACATAGTCTTTCATCCAGTGACTCTGATCTCATGCTTAGTCCACAAACTATTCTACTTCCCCACTCTAGGAACTCTCTCTCACTGTCTGTCCCTCATACCTGGAAGCTCTCATTCCTCCTCTCTATCTCCCAGCTTCCCTGGATTCCTTCAAGAATCAACTAAAATCCACTCTTCTGCAGGAAACCTTTTCTAACCTCTCTTAATTCTAGTATCATCTATCTCTTAATCATTTCTATTTAGTCTATATTTTAGCTTGTCGATATATAATTGTGTTTGCTGTCTCCCCTTTCTTTTTCATCACAATCATCAATGCATGACTAACCAGGGATTTCATTGAAATAGAAAAGAATCCCTTCCAAAAATACAAACAATACTTCTATATTCTAAAGTTCTAGAAGCATTGTCTGAGGTAGAAAGAAGTTGTGATTTGTCCATGATTATATAGCTAGAAAGTATGAGGCAAAATTTGAATCCAGTTGTTTTAACTCAAAAACCAATATAAAAACCAATACAATCCATCATGCCATACTGCTTCTCTCTTTTTGTCTCTCTCTCTCTCTCTCTCTCTCTCTCTCTCTCTCTCTCTCTCTCTCTCTCTCTCTCTCTCTCTCTCTCTGTCTCTCTCTCTCTCTTTCAATCTTTGTCTCTATCTGTCTGGCTTTCTCTCTATGTGTATTTCTCTATCGCTGTCTCTGTCTCTACCTTTATCTCTTTCTGTGTGCTTCTGTGTCTCTGTCTCTCTCTGTTAGGTTCTTACTAAGTGCTAAGTCGGTACTTAACAATTCTCTAGCTCAGAGCTCACACCTTTAGTTCAAACAAGCAATTTCATTAGTTGAAGTAAATTTCCCACAAGCCCCTGAAGTACACCCAAGCCCATTCTCTGGGAGGATAAAAGAAGAAGTTAGAGTCTGGAAAGTCAATTCTGGATTGAGTCAAGGAGAAGACATCCCGTGGATTCGCAAGTCCAGCAATCCCATACTTTTGGAGGGGAAGAAGAGGACAGAGAAAAAGATTCAGAGAGAAAAGAAACCTCCTCCCAGAGAAGGATTACAATTGAGAGACAACAGGACCTTTACCTATTGGTGCCCACAACATGGGGCAAGGACTTTTGCTTATCCTGACAAGGACTTATTGTGTCTGAGCCCTTCAGAGGAGCTAGCCCAGACCTTCACATCTCTCTGTCTCTGTATCTCTCTCTGTTTTTCTCTGTCTCTCTCTCTCTGTGTATCTGTCTCTATCTCTCTGTCTGTCTCTCTGTCTTTCTGTGTGTTTCTCTTTCATACTTTCTCTTTCTGTATGTGTGTGTTTCATTCTGTCTCTATTGCTTTCTGTGTGTGTATGTGCTTCTCTGCATATGTTTCTCTGTGTGTCAATCTCTGTGTGTCTCTCTGTATCTCTCCCTCTCTATGTGTGTGCACATGTACAGACACACACATGCACATATATGTATAGGTATGTGCAAAACTACATGTGCACTGGCAACAAGACTATACGAGGATCAATTCTGATAGATATGGCCCTCTTCAACATTGAAATGATTCAAACCAGTTCCACTTGTGCAGTGATGAAAAGAACCATTTATACCAGAGAAAGAACTGTGGGAATAGAGTATGTACCACAGCACTCTCTCACTCTCATTATTTGCTTGCTTTTTGTTTTTTGTTTTTCTCAGTTTTTCTTTTTCTTCCTTCTTGATCTGATTTTTCTTGCACAACCAGGAATATATATGTGTACACATATTGGATCTAACATGTATTCAACATATTTAACATGTATTGGACTACCTGCCATCTGGAGGAGAGGGTAGGGGAAGAAGGGAAAATTTGCAACAAATGTTATGCAAGAGTCAATGTTGGAAAAACTACCTATGCATATGCTTTATAAATAAAAAGCTTTAATAAAAAAAAGAAATATTCATAGGCAAGGAAAATATTTCAACATATTGACCAAGTATGGACATGTATGCCTCATTCTACATTTCTAATCCAGCACCTCTTTGTCAAGAGGTGGAAGATGTGCTTTATCAACAGATATGATTGTGTTACCAAGTTTTTGAAGTCTTGTCACATGGAAAAGGGATTCCTTGCAATAAAATGTTATTTGTGGGGGAAAAAATATGTGTATATCTGTACATGAATGAAAAATTATTAGATTACCTAGTTTTGGTAAATATCAAAACTTTTTGAAAGTTAACAATGATGACATTTATTTATTATTATTGAAGCCTCAAAGAGAATATGGTAACATATTAGATAAAAATGATGATGATAATAATAATTAGTATCATATAGTCTTCACTATGTGCCAGGCACCGTGTTAAGCACTTTAAAAATTTTATCTCATTTATCCTATGGACATCAATGATATCACAATTCTTTGAAGTATACAATAGAATAAGTTTCATTTTTATTGTTCTTATATTTAAAATCCAACTTAACTCATGAAAATATGAAAGTCATTGCAAAGCACTCCAAAAATCACACTCCATGAATTACATAAACTCCATACCTCAATGTTCCACCATATACACATGCCACAAAGAGTCCAGGGAGTCCCGGATGATCTTGTAGAATATCCATCACTAAAAAGGGCATAAGCTGAAAAAGTCCCAGATTTACTTATCAGAAAATAAGTTTCCAACTGATAAAGGGGATAAAACAATTTCTCAGTCATCTAAACATTGTCAGAGAATGAATTATTTTACATAAATAAGTGAGATAATTGTTTGGCTCTATAACAAAACTTTATTTCTGTTTGTTGATTGATTAAAAAATCTTCAATACTTCTCTATGACTGTGTGATTTCCTCATTGCTTTCCACCAATCTTTATATTTGCAATTAAACTAATTTCTAAAACACAACTGAGATTCATCTAATTATTGTCAAACACATTATTTATACATCCTCTTAAAATTTGTCTTCATGTTATAATTTTGTACCCAAGATTCCTTTAGTAATAACTTTGAAAGTGAAAATTCACTAAATCTTTAAAACCAACTCTTTTATTACAGCTTTTAATTTTCAAAACATATTCATGGATAATTTTTCAACACTGACCCCTGCAAAACCTTGTGTTCCAAATTTTCCCCTCTTTCCCCTCACTTCCTCCCCTAGATGGCAAGTAATCCAATGAGTTTCTAGTTTTTCCACATTTTTTTTTGCTTAATGTGTAGGATTTTTCTGAATAAGCATGATCATTTCATAATATGCTTGGTTAATCTGACAAATGCATTCACGAAAGAGCAACACTACTGAACCTGGTCTGGTGCTGATATTTTCTTTGAAGTCCAAGGATCACAGTTATGGTACCTTGAATAAATGGCAAGCCCACAAAAAACAGTACAGGCAAGAATGATCCATTGTCCTACAAGATTTATATAAAGAGACCTAAAACAAAGAATAAAATTCAATCATTGAACCTAATAGGTAGCATTATGTAAGTGTTAAAAAAAAAAAAGCAAAGTATTGCCATTTTTGCTTCCATAGTTACATAAAGTAAATACACATAATCATTTAGTTGGACCAAAAAAAGTGGATTTTGCTCTAATTTAACAATCTTTATGACATCAGAAATGTAGATCATATTATAGCCACTAAACTTGGAGCCTGAGAACCAAGATTCAAGATCTTTTTTCTTTCATTCTCCACTACCTGTTTTCTTTTGATGCAATCATTCTGGAGAGCAATTTGGAATTATACCCAGTAAAATTGTACATACATATCCTTTGATACAGTAGTACCATCACTAGGTCAGTATCCAAAAGAGATTTTTTTAAAAAGGAAAAGGAAAAAAATTGGTCTTTTTTACAAAAATATTGATAGCAGCTCTTTTTGTGGTGACAAAGAAGAAGAAATGGAAGGCATGTCCATTAATTGGGGAATAGTTGAACAAGTTGCTGTATATGAGTGTGATAAAATACTACTGTGCTATAAGGAAGGACAATCAGGATGGTTCCAGAAAAACATGGGAAAACATATCAGCTGATGCAAAGTGAAATGAGTTGAACTAGGAGAACATTGTACCAGGAATAGCAACATTGTATAATGTTCAATTATGAATGAACCAGCTATTCTTAGCTATTCAAGACAATTCCAAAGGGCTCATGATAAAAACTTATATCCACCTCCAGAGAAAGAATTGATGGTATCTTAATGTAGACTGAAGCATAATTTTTTTCTTTATTTTTCTTGACTCTGGGTTTTTAAGGGATTGTTTTTTTTTTATTTGTGTTTTCTTTCATAACATGATTAATATGGAAATATATTTTGCATGTGGCACATGTATAATATGTTTCAACTTGCCTTCTCAAAAAGGAAAGAGGGAAGGGAATGAGAGGGAGAGAGTTTGAAAAATTTTAAAGAATTTTTGAGAATTTTAGAAACTAAATTTTTAAATGAATATTAAAGATTATTATTACATGTAATTTAAAATATTATTTAAATAATTCTACAACATTACAAAGAACATTATCATACAACATAATAATGAAACAACCAAGTTTTTAATAAAATATTTGATTATTCCAAACATTGTACTTTCATATATAGTGTCAAAAAAAAAGTATCTCCTCTAATTTTCTCTTAAATGGATACCTGGATACTTTGGAATTTAGAAGGCACAATGGAAGATGGAGAAGAGTATTCACTTCCATTTTGTAAGGAAATAAGTGCAGGTATTTATGGTACTCTTCTATTCAGATCTACACACCTGCACTTACCACAGTCACATTCACATCAGAATCACATTGTGATTACTGTAATTGACCATAGTGTCATTCAAGTAGAGCCACCTGCACAAAATAGTTTGTGATGTTGCCATGGTAATCAACTATAATCCCTAGGTGGATTCTTTAGCTCAAAATGGTTCACCCTATCCAAGCCACTAATGTTAGAAAACAAGGAAAGATGTCAGTCTTTGGTCCAGTGATTCTACCTTTTTCAAATGATTCACTGAAGTCCTCTAAAAGAAAGTTGTTTGCTCCTGAAAAGAAGCACTAAGTATCTGAGGGAGGTTTGAACTCAGGTCTTCTTAACTCCAAATCTGGCACTCCATCCACTGTGATAACTAGCTGAAGATATTGAAATCTTTTCCTTCTCCCTCCTTTAGAATTAAAAGCAATCTAAGGGTCATCTGTTCAAACTATTCAAATCACAGATGAGGAAACAAGTCCAGAGAGGTAAGTTGTCCAACACCTATAGTGACAGAATTAAGATCCAAATCTAAATCCTGGGCTCTGAGCAGTATATCACATTGTCTCTCTAAAGCCTCGGTGTTGAAATGAATGTAATTGTAATTTACATGTAATTGAAAAAATAAAATACTATTGAAATTTAAAAATAAATAAGCCTTCATGTCACAAAGGGCTCAATCCAAATTTTACCTCTAGCTGTGTAACCTTAAAGTTTCTTAGCCTCATTTCTTTCATCTGTAAATTAGGGGCAAAACCTCTAGTACCTGTTAATGTTGTTTTGAAACAAGAGAGAGATAATGTGTAAAGCACTTTGCTAAAATTAAAATGCTTCATGAAAATCAACTTATCATCATTTTGTCCAGATCTGTGATTTTATCATTGAATAAAAGCCAGTGGCACAGATGAAAAATTTGACTGTAAATGTTGATTGAATGAATATAAATGAACAGAGAGCCCTGAGCAGTGAAGCGAAACTTGTCCATGATCTCATAATTGGTAGGTATCAGAGTAAAGCTTTAAATTCAGAAATGACTTCATTACCAACAGGTTATACACCTTGCTGCACTGCCTCCTATCACTACCACCATCATCATCACTATCACCGCCATTATTATCATAATTACCATTATCACCATCATCTCAATCATCCTCAACATCATCATTTATCATTATGTTACTGTATTATTATATTATTATGCTATATTATTTATTATTTCAATTGTTTTCCAGTTGTCTCTGACTCTTTGTGACCCCATTTGGGGTTTTCTTGGCAAAGATACTAAAATGATTTTCCATTTCCTTCTCTAGCTCATTTTACAGATGAGGAAACTGAGGCAAATCAGATTTATTAACTTGCCCAGAATCACATAGTGTCTGAGGCCAAATTTGAACAAAGGAAGAGTTTTCCTGCCTCCAGACCTGGTACTCCATCTACTTTGCCACCTAGTTGCCTTATTTACCATTCCTTCTCTAGCTCATTTTACTGATGAGAAAACTGAGGCAAACTGGGTTAATTATCTTACCCAAAGTCACATAGCTAGTAAGCATCTGAGGCCAGATTTGAACTAAGGAAGATGAGTCTTCCTGACTCCAGACTTGGTACTCTATCCATTTTGCCACTTAATTGCCCTATTTGCCATTTTGCCACTTAATTGCCCTATTTGCCATTATGCAAAGAGTGAAATAGAAAAACTGAAAGATATTTAAAGGCTGTTGATACCCAAGGCTCTTACATTTTTGCTTGGAACCTGCTTTTACAAGCGATGTACCTCTGAACCTGGGATTGATTGATGCCATAGATACTGGTTGATGTGAAGGTCCCCCCGATGGTGATTGTCCAGAAGCTATACCTTTGTAAAGGATTTGGATTGAAGCTAAATGAAAAGAAGGGAAAGGAAACAAAATATCATACTATTGCACTGAGTATAATACTGTAGAAACTTTTCATATTTAATTCCAATGAAGTAAAAAGTCATCCCTTAGGAGATTGAAACATAAAAACCTAAAAAAATGAAAGAAACATAAGGTCCTATTCCTGGGTAGCTAGATGGCACAGTAGCCAGAATACTGAATGTGGAGTTAGGAAGGCTTGAGTTGAAAGCTAGCCTCAGAAACTTACTAGCTTTATGACTTAAGGCAAGTCACTTTATCTTTGTCTGCCACAGTTTCCTCAACTGTACAAGCCTCAACTGGGAAGCTTGTAGTGAGGATCAAACAAGATAAATAAGGTGTCCTAAAAGTTCTAAGATAGTTCTAAGATTTAATGACTTCAGGAACATAAATACTACCAATAAACAAAAACTTATAAAGTTAATCATTTAAAATTTTAAAATACTGGTATTTCTTATAAAAATTCAATAGAACTACCATCTTGTGCATCACCTTGTGTTGATTTTTCAATACAGCCACTACTCTAGTTGATTTTTGAACTCTGTAAAACTTTCTTTGACTGCTTTCAGAGACTGAAAATATTGCATTTGTAATAATCCCAGCCTAAAAATTATCCCAAACTTATGGCACTGATCCATACACAACATATTTTACGTGAAAAAGTCTAATGGAGTTAAATTAACTAAAGTCTAATAGAGATAAATTAAGATTAGCTGATGCGACCACAACATATTTTACGTGAAAAAGTCTAATGGAGTTAAATTAACTAAAGTCTAATAGAGATAAATTAAGATTAGCTGATGCGACCAATCACTTGAGCTCCTCTACTTATCTATTGATCTGAGAAAATGTCATCCAGAAATTGGCAAATCTCAGTGCTTAATAGAAGATGCCCTTTCTTGTTAAAATTAAAATTTTAAATCTATCATTCAAAATTCATAAAACTAAATAAGTGTAACAGAAAATTAATTAAATATTCAAATACCACACACACACACACACACACACACACACACACACATTTACATATGCACAGGCACAGACAAATGAAAACTTACTCCCAGAAGTTTAATCTTCCTCCATGATAAGAATCATTTAGAATATTGTCGATCCCACCTTGAATCTCAGCAGCCTTTATGATCACAGACAAAAGTCCTGCCACCATAATTCCAACTTGGAAAACATCTGTCCAGATGACAGCTTTGAAACCACCCTTTGTTGGGGAAAGCACATTTAAAATATTACCATTTTGATCATTGGCTCAGAGGACATGGAAGGAATCTTTGAAATTACCTAATCCAAAATCTTAAATTTACAAATAAGGTCAGAGAGATTAAATAACTTTTCCAAATTAACATATAGTTAGTAAGTTAATAATATACTAGTATGGGGCATAGCCAGGGAATAAAAGCCAGTCTTCTGGCTCCATATCCAACAGAGGGAAAGGAGAAAGAGGAATTGCCCTACTGTCTAGCTTGGGCTCAGTTGGCTCAATCTATCACTCCAGTAGACTGTCTTCATCCTCACCCAGGTGTGACAGACCTTTCCTGCTGAGCTTTTAAGTTGCATTGGGCTGGAAAATTGTTTCAACCTGTCCTTTTATGGGTTCTGCTACTCCTGAATTTGTTTAAAGACATTATTTTAAAACTATTTAAAGGAGAATTTGGGAGAAGTCAGATTTTTCTCCACCGTCTTGGTTCTGCTTCTCAAGGGTTCCTCCACTATATCCTTCCTATTAGATCAATATATAGCACTGTATCAAGATCCTAACTCCCTCCTGAGTATTCTCACCCCACTCTCACTACTACCAATGTAGTAAAGAAATCATCAAATACTATGAGGAAATCTAATTTTTCCTTCTGAATATTCCCATCTTTCTTGTGTAATTAAAAATGTATGGGCAATCCATTTTCTGACAGTAAGAGGGACAGTCTGAGTCCTAGAATTTTCACATGAGACATGTACCAATAGAAATAAATGGCACTCATACCATTGTGCAGTAGAAAGTGCAGACCACTCCTGTGACAATGATTGCACCCCAAAGATCAAATCCTGTGACTGAAGAAAAAAGAGGGAAAAAAATTAATCCCCTTGAAATATATACATTTCAATTGACTCTCAAAAATCACACCCCAAAATTTCAGTAAAATTTTTTTTTCTTCAATAAGAGTTCACAAAACAGATATATTGTTGAAATAGGGTTGGATTTGGAGGGAGAGTATCTGATGTCATAGCCTGGCTTTGCATCTAGTTTTGGTGTGATCTGTCAAAGCTCCTCCCAGATCCTTCTTTGAGGAGGAAGTACCACATCATCATTTCACACATGGCTGCTCCCCTATAATGCACCATTGTCTCTAGAAACACATCTTCCTGTACCATCATTTCATCTCTGAAATTCACACCTCCTCAATACCTCCTGTCCCTGGCACTCCTTCTCTCTGGAGACATTTATTCAAAATTAACCATGTGTAGGCCCAAAATTGTGCAAAAATTTACCTTGATTCAAAGCCAGAGCTGGAGCATAAATAACAATCCCAGTATACAAAATCTAGAAAAAGGAAAACTAGAGTATAAATTGTGAATATAAAATTAAATACATAAAGACATTTATATTACAGACTTTTTAGTGTTCACATTTATTTTTCTCCCTCTTCCTATAATTGAATTTTTTGGGGTATAGACAGAAGGAAGAGCTTCTCATGTACACCCCTAGTTCCCTATTATAGGTCATTGAGTTTCATCTGTTTAGAACAAGCAGTTTCACTATGTGAAAAACACTGATTAATTTGTATCCTTTGTTGATTTAATGCTTAATCAAAACCCAAGATAAATTTATACGTATAATCATCTCCAGACCACACACTCACCTCATCCTTCTCCTACAAGAACTCAGCACCCTGGACTCTGATTGTCAAGCTTTCATCTTATCCCCTCAGCCATTTTCAAACAATGATACCTGAAGTGCAACCTCCACATCCCCCTGCTCTTTCTCTTCTAGTCCCTTAAACAGGTAAGTGGTTTTCTCTTATTGGAATGTAAATTTCCTGAAAGGTTTGTTTTTTTGTTGTTGTTGTTTTGTTTTGTTTTTTGTCTGCTCAAAGCAATAAGTTGCAGAAGGTCAGACTTTACCCAAAATGAAACTTTCAGAACTTGGAGCTGTCCAGCGGTTAATTAGTCCAGCCAGCACTCAGTATAATACCCAAAACATAGTAAGTGCTTTTTTTCATTCATTTATCAATGACAATAGATCATCAAAATATGCTGTAGCTTCATCTAATTCTAATTTTAATAATAATAATATTTAACATTTATATACTGCTTTAAGGTTTGCAAAGTGCTTTACAAATACATTTTATATTTTCCTCCTGGCTGACCGCCTTTCCCCACCTCACCCCTTTTGGGTCCCTTAGAACTTTAGAATTTTTTCTTATTTTGGACCCCAAGGTCCATTTGGGGAGGTTCTGCAGCATTCCTCCTCCCTTCATGGTGATTTTATGGGTCACTTTTCTACCTTCTTTCTGTTCCCTTCTATCATATTTGGAAATGTGTCGTAATAAATATTTAAATTTGTTTAAAATAGCTTCTAGTTATTACACAGATATGTTTTATGATGTTGCAGTAAAACTCTCCCAATTCTGAATATTTTCTTTTGAAGTATTATTTTAATTTTTTTGTACATGAGTCTTATCTCCCTTACTACATTTCGAGTTCCATAAAAGTAATCTTCATGTCTTGTTCTTCTTTGCATTTATTACAGTGCTCCATACGTTGTAGGTACTGAATACATATTTTTTATAAAAAACATTATTTCTTCAAGAGCTTCTGAAGGCAGAACACATCTGAAGAACTGTAATCATTTCATGACAGCATGTTTCATATCATTAGGGGATCAAAAGAACTAGGGATATTTAGCCTGGAGAATAAAAATTGTCAGTAATGGCAATGGAGAGGAGTGATAACTGAATTCAAGTATCTGAAGGGCTGAGAAATGGAAGAAAATTTTGATTTGTTTTGCTCCCATTCCAGAAGGCAGAGTCCAAAAAAAGTATGGAAGAAGACAGGATATCAGACTTTACCAAAGGCAAAACTTCCATAATTGGAAATTTTGTTATCCAACTCTTCATGACCTCATTTAGGGTTTTCTTGGCAGAGATACTGAAGGAGTTTGCCATTTACAGCTCATTTTATGGAGTAGGAAACTGAGGCAAACAGTATTGTGACTTGCTTAGGATCACACAACTAGTAAGGCTGCATTTGAACCCAGAAAGATGAGTTTTCCTAACTCCAGGCATGGAGTTCTATTCATTGCACCACTTAGCTGCCCCAGAAGTATATAAACCACAAAAAAGATAGTGAAATTACTGTCATTGGAGGCTCTGTGGGGAGACTGGATGACCACTTATTAAGGAATAGTGCAGAAGGAATATCTACTCAGGTAAAGGATGAGCTCAGTAGTCACTAAGATCACTTTCTCTGGCATTCTGTGCTCCTGGGGTTCTATTGCTAATTTTTTTCATTTCGTAGGTCTTCAAATTTCTAGACTTTATCTTTGTCTTTAGGGGAGCATATTATATTCACTAATATAGCACAATCTGCTTAGCCATTTTCCACTAATAGTAGCTATCTTTAGTGAGTGGAGAAGGGAGAGAGGGGAAAAGACTTTTAAATTATAATTGTTGTATATTTAAGGGAAATAGCAAGTTGTACATAATGGAGTCATCTTCTAAAATTATACTATGTTAAGGAAATACTTGTTTTATACCATAAATTAAATTTTTTTAAAAAAGAGTAAAGTAAATCAAAGGTCCCTTATTTTCTTTTTAGTAGGATTACTTTTTTCTTTTTAATAGGAGGAGGAGGAAGAAGAGGATTTTCTTTTAGTAGGATTACTTCCCTCAGCTTCTTTATTATTTTGATGGAGGAGCACTATTTTTTTTATTTTTTTTTTTTTTTTTGCTGAGGCAATTAGGGTAAAGTGACTTGCCCAGGGTCACAGGAAGTGTTAAGTGTCTGAGATCACATTTGAACTCAGATCCTCCTGACTTCAGGGCTGGTACTCTATCCACTGAGCTACCTAGTGGGGCACTATTCTTTAAGACAAAATTTCATGAGCAAGCCATAGGCATTTCTGGGAAGACAATGGGGGAAATGTTAGCCCATAACTTCTCTGAGTACTTCTGATAGTGATGTGGGGATGACCCAACTAGCAGTGCACATGGATACCACCAGCAACATACATACATTCATGGGCTCAATGGTTTAAGCCAAGTACTGAGATTGTTTTTTCCCACCTCTTCTTTTTAAATATTTTTATCCTACATTTTGGAGAATTGGGGTGCAAATTTGAACTAGGTACCATTTGAGTCAACATGAGAGCTCTCTGTATGGCTTTCAGTTGTCAAAAAGGATAACAGTTGAGATACCCTTCTTCATGGTATCAGATTTCAGCACACCTCACCAAAACCCTCATTCATAATGGAGAAAATGCTGAAGCAGCTAAATCAGAGGAGAAACTCTGTGGTAGCACTTGGCCACATGGGTAACCCCAAGCACTTCGGATGATAATTAACAGCCTTTGCTTCTCAGAAACCTATCTCCCCAAACTTTTAAGTCAACTTTCCCTGCATATGTTTCTGTAGTTTTGGATTGTTACTTGTGGAAAACTTTGGAACTGGATATTCAGTGCTGGACAGTTTCCACAACAGGGAGTCTTCCACCTCCATTCTAGGCTGCCACATAAATGCTTTCTATTCCACTTCAGATAACCGTAGAAATTTGTAAGAAAAGCCCTTGAAAACTTTAGCGTCCCATAGATCTGGGAGTAACTCGTAACTCCAAAGAATTTTCAATGAAAATATTTTTTATCCTTTAAATTAGATTTTTCTTCGAACCTCTTGGTTTAGGAAAAAAGATTATTTTCTAAAGGCTATTTAAGGATCTCCATGGTCAATGTTCTGCATTAACAGGTTTCCTATTTCCAATTCTTTTTTCTCTTCATTTTTCATTTAAACATTCCATAAATCCACTTAGTAACTCCTTAAGACAGATGACCAGATGACAAAGCATCAAACAAAAAAACTCAAAGTGCTTTGTTTCCCCAAACACTTTATGTTATTAAAAAATAAAAGGGATTCTGGAGAAATACTAACCGTTTGAAAGATGAAGAATATGGTTCCACAGAGACGAATGTGTTTATTGAAACGAAGTTCTAAATACTTAAAAAAAAATTTAAAGGTAAAATCATTAATATGCACAATCAATAGTTTCATATAGCAGTGTCCCACACTATCATAGTATCATATATTTCAAGCTAGAAAAGCCCTCAAAGATTATGTATGATCTCAAAAGTTATAACTGATAGTAAGTTGCAAATGCAGAATTTGAACCCAGGTCTTCAAATATGAAGTCACTTTCCATCAGCACAAGGACTTCTAATCTCTCTGTCTCTCTCTGTCTCTGTCTCTCTGTCTGTCTTTCTCTTTTTTCTCCTTTTCTCTCTCTCTTTCTCTCCCTTTCTCAATATCTCTCTCAGTATCTGTCTCTGTGTATGTGTGTGTGTCTTGCTGTCTGTCTCTTTCTGTCTCACTCTGTGTCTGTCTCTATCTCTGTCTGTCCATCTTTCTGTCTCTTTTCCTGTCCTTTGATCCATCCTTTCTATTTCTCTCTATATCTCCTTCTGGGGGGGGGGTGCATATCACAATTCTCTATCAAAATATATCTATGGGAAAAATACAGAATTTTAGGGACCTGGATTCAAATCTCAAATCAGTAAAAAAAAATTTTGTAACCCACACTACACATGTGATTTGGATCAAGAGAGAAAGGATTTGGGGCCAGAAGATCTAGGTTCAAAATCTGGCTGTCACTTTACTAGCCCTGGGTAAGCTCCAGGAACAATATGAGCCTCACCTTTCTTATTTATTTGCTGTAAGGCTCAAATGAGATCTTTTATAGGAAAGAGTTTTGAAAGCTGTAATAACTCTAGGCCAGGGGGTTTTAACCTTTCTTTGTGCTATGGATACCTTTGTGACAGTCTGGTGAAATCTAGGGACCCCTTTCTCAGAATACAATTCTTAAATGCAGCAAAAAAAATGCATGAGTTTAAAAAGAAAACTAATTATATTAAAATACAGATATACAAATGTCTTTTTAAAACAATATAAATTCACAAACCCCAGATTATGAACTCTAAACAAAGGTGAGATTTGCCTAATATCAGACCCACAGACCAATAATGCTAGAAGCTAAAAAAATGTCCTTACTTCCCTATTTTTGTCAAGCTCAGTTACCCAAGTTCAAAACCTTCTCCAATTTCCCTCTCCCTTTTCTCACCCTAATCCTTATTCAAATCCTTTCATTTCTATTTCCAGACTAGCTCAAACATCCATGCCCCCTTTCCAGTCCAATTCCTACTGCCACTACCTTTATTATCTTAATCTGTAATAGTTTTCTGATTTATCTTTTTGTCCTGAACCACCTCTCCCATTTCTTTCCATTTAATCTTTTACATAATTGCCAAAGAAATCTTCCCAAAAGGCAAATTCAATAATATCGCTTCTCTATTTTACAAATTCCAGTCCTTATTGCCTATCAAAATAAAACATGGACTGCCTATTTGAACATTAAGGCTTTTCTATCATGTGGCTCCAATCTATCTTTACAGCATTTTCCCCACTATTCCCTGGGTTATTCTCCATTGTCTGATCTCTGCCTCTACACATTTGCAAATGTTGTCTCCATCCCTCCCCACCAACATTCCTATGGTTCAAATGGTCTCAAATGTTCAATAGGTAGGTGAAGATGTCAGCAGAGCAGTTAGGGCTAGATAAACACATTTGAGAATATTCATCAGAGAGATAACTGAATTCATGAGAGTTGATAAGATCACTAAATGAAATAGTAGAGAGGGAGAAAAGATGAGAAGATCCCAAAGAGTGAGGAATGGTCAGATAAATAAGAGGGGAACCAGGAGAGAACAGTATCATTAAACCTTAAAAGGAAAAGTATCAAAGAGGAGAGAATGATTGATAATGTCAAAGTTTGCAAAGAGGTCAAGAAAGATGAATATTGAGAAAATATTGTTGAATTTGGCAATTATGAGATTGTTGGTAATTTCGGAGAAAGAAATTTTGTTTAAATGAGATTGGAGGTTAGATAATAGATAATAAGACAATGAGAGGAAGGAAAAGGACACATTGACTGTAGACAACTTTGTCAAGAAGGTTAACCAGTAAAAGAGCAGAGAGTTATAGGATGGTAGCTAGCACAGATAAATGGATCAAATGAAGAAGTATATTTATACGTAGAGGAATATCAACCAATAGAAAGCAGCAGATTGAAGATAAATGAGGAAGTAGGTATGACAGAAGGTATAATCTACTGGGGATGATGGGATGGAATGGGATCACTTATTCATGTAGAGGGATTTTCCTTGGTAAAGGAGAAGACTCACCTCTTCTTGTGAGATGAAAATGAAGGAGAGAAGATAGTGACAAGATATCTGGGGGATGTGAGATGAGGGGGGAGGGAAAATAACCTCAATTTTTTCAGTATAATGTGAGGCAAGGTTCTCAGATGAGAGAATGGAAGGAGGAAGAGCCATGAGAGGTTTCGAGAGAACTAAAAAGATTTGAGATAATTGCTGTGTTAAGTGATATGGGACACAACAACTCAAGCTTGTAAATCAGTCTCTAGTGCTGATGGTTGCTCTATACAGCTTCCTATCTGCCCACAAAAGTTTTCCCATTTGGAAAAGGTATCCATCTCAAGAGAAGGACTAATTTCAGAGAAATCCTAACCCACCATCCATCTCTATGAAGAACTATGCACTTCCTAAATGTAGTCATGGCCATTCTGAAATGGTAACTAGAAACACATTGCTTTCTATGTGTGTCATAGGCTAATAGAATTTAGGTTATAAAGAATGACTTGCATGAAAGAAACCCTTAATAAATATTTGATTGCTAGATGGCACTCCCTAAGACTTCAAAGTACCCCATAATTAAGAAAATGTGAACTTCCTGAAATCACTTTCAAATGTCCTTTTCCTTTTTCTCTCTCCAATTCCTGTATTTTATCTCAATCCAACAACCAAGTAACTAAGCATCAGTTGTGTGCTGGAACACAGTAAACTCTTAAAGTGCTTAATTCTTAAACCACTGAGGTCCCTTTCAGCTCAAAAAATTCTGTGGTAAATATGTACAGAGCATTTTACTAGGCACTGGAGAAGATTTTTTAAAATAGAGAAAACACAGCTCTAATCCTTGCAGGACAGGAATATAGCATAGACAAAAATGACCGTAAGAGGAAATTTACAAAACTTGGCATTTTTTTTCTAAAATACTTTCGAGATTTGGAGTATATAAGTGTATATGTCCAGACCTATGATTTCATTAAAAGAGGGAGGTAGAATGGTGGAAACTCCTTTCATTGATGAAGTTCAATACTCGGTAACTTCCTATCTTAGAGAGCTACTTGGGGGCATATTAAGTGACTTACAGTTAATATTTTAGTCAGTCAGAAATCACTTAAGTACTATAATAAGCCAGTTTTTGTGCTAAGTTCAGTTAATGCAAAGAAAACCAAAAGACAGTCTCTATTCTCAAGTAGCTCACAGTCTAATGGAGGAGCTCATGATTAGAGGCAAGGCTTAAATCCCCATCTTCCTGACTCAGTGGCTATCCAATGAGCCATAATATTTTTATGTTGCTATAATAGAAGAGCGGGCTGATTTATCTTGTTCCTTTTTTCACAGACTCGGAAAGGAGAAGCAAGGAAGGTGTTTAATGAAGCTTCACAGGGAGGGTATATAGATTATGGCTATTGAGATAGGCACTGGTGCTTCATTGTCTTGTGGAAGCCAAAAATGAGGAAATTTAGATCAAAGCCCACTTCCCTTCACTCCCAACCCAATTGTCTCTCCTCTTTCTCACTAAATTGGGATAATAATTCTATTTGCACAATCCAGTCTAACTCTAATTTGGAATATGGTGACTCTGGAGCCAAGGCTCACATTTCAGAGGGTTTGCATAGCTCCTTAAAACAATCACAACAATCTTCCCTCTGAAACAACAAGATTGAGGGGAAAAGAATATCTCTTTAGTGCCCCACCTCCCCAAGAAACGTTTGAGAAGCAAAGGAGATGATTTGCTATATGGGAAAGTAGCAGAGGGGCCATAACAGAGCTCTCCATGTAGAGTGAGAAGACACTTGCTACTTGTGTGACATTGGGCAGACATTTGGGCTAGAACTTTCTCATTGTGTATATTGAAAACCCTTTCCACACTTAACACTTCCTAGCTGTGTGACCCTGGGCAAGTCACTTAACCCCAGCTTCAGGAAAAAAAAAAAAAAGAAAGAAAACCCTTTCCAGCTAAAAACAAAAACAAAGAGCAGCTAGGTGGCACATTGGATAGAGCACCAGCCCTGAATTCAGGAGGATTTGAGTTCAAATCTGGTCTCAGACACTTAACACTTCCTAGCTGTGTGACCCTGGGCAAGTCACTTAACCCCAGCCTCAGAAAAAATAAATATAAATTCATATTAATTTATATAAAATTTATAATTTATAAAATATAAATTTTAAAAAATAAAAACAAAACCAAAACAGTGTGGTGAGCTTTCTTCTACATTAAGCCCTCAAAAGAAGGCCTTACCTCATAAGTGCTGGTAATTTCCAACCTGTAAAAGACGGGGAGGAAAATCTCACCAGTGATGAGTACCACTATAATGTGGCTGAAAGCCCAAATGCTGAAAATGGCCCCAAAGCGATAGACCTCAGAGGGCGTCCCCAGGACGGTGATGGCTGAAATGAAGCTGGCGGTGAGGGACAATGCCACCGGGATTGCTGTCATTTGCCTCCCACCCATCATGAAGTCCTTCGGGGTCTGCTGGCCGCCCCTGGAGAAGGCATAGTAAACGCCTATGGCTGCGGAGATGAGCAGCATCCCGGCAAACACCAAATAGTCCCATACGCCAAAAGTCCCAGTTTCTTGACGGATGCCCATGGCAAACTTTCTTAGAATAAGCAGAAGCCAGGTCGCGGTGGCTGCTTGGCTCCGTGCCAGGCAAGGCTGGCGAGCTGAGCGCCTGCTCTCGGTTTCTGTCAGCAGGGTGCCTCTGAGCCCTAAGAGGGTAACGTCCAGAAAGTGCGATGACTCCTTCTAAATCAAGGAAGGGAGCTGTCCACTCGGAAGGGTGCTTGATCGAGTTAGAGAGACGAGTATGGAAGGAGATCAAGAGGAACCGTTTGCGCTATTGGGGTGTCCCGGATGTGCTGGACATCAGTCCACGAAAGTGACATCGAGGGAGCCTGGAGGCTTAAATGCCAGATATTGGGCTGGTGGCTGCTTTGGGGAGACCTGCATCCTTGAACTTTCCCTAGCTAACCAGGAGGAAATGAAAGTTTGGGCCAGTCGATTGGGGAAGTAGGAAGCAATTTTAAATGAGAGGGAAAGAATATCTCCAGAGAATTCCCCTCATTTAAGTCCCACCTGTCAGGCCTCCCTTTGATCCAAATTACAAAATAAACAATGTGTGTAATTGGATTAGGGTTAGAGTGGTTCAGAAATTTGTTTCAAAGAATTGGCTTACACACTTGTCAGAAACTCATCTGATGCCCAATGAGAGCAAATACTATTAAGACAAATTATGATGAATAAATTCAACAAATAAGGACTAAAGGGGGGGGGGAATAGTGAAAGGTGAATAACAGAGAACAAAAGAAGACCTACAAGGAAGTAAAGAAAAGCTTAGTAGTTTTGAAAACAATGTGGAGTATTTACTATATAAGCTTTCTTGAAATGGAAATTTATTGTTTTATAGCAAATCTTCTGTTGTGTATATGGCAATTTTTTTCTTTTCTCATTTTCTATTTAACTTTAAAATAAATTTCAAATTTTACCAAAAAAACAAAAAGCAAATAAAGACTAAACACATAGTCTGTTGCCCAGGCTAGTACTGAATTCATTCCTTCACTTCTGTCTCTTGGAATCTGATTTCTTCTGTACTCTGTTGAATTGCAGTCTTTTTCATGAACTCTTTTCTGATTTCCCTTTTTCCCCTCAATTCCTGTTCACCCTCCCAGACTAGTTTGTATTCATTTTATAAATATTATGTATACATTCTATATGTGTATTTCTCCTGTTTATTTTTTTTTCCCCCTGAGGCTGGGGTTAAGTGACTTGCCCAGGGTCACACAGCTAGAAAGTGTTAAGTATCTGGGACTAGATTTGAATTCGGGTCCTCCTAAATTCAAGGCTGGTGCTCTATCCACTGCGCCACCTAGCTGCCTCTATTTCTCCTGTTTAAATATAAATGCCTTCAGAGCAGAGATTAATTCACTTTTGTCGGTTTTTTCCATAGTCATCTACATATTTCAGATATCTAGGGAATGGTGGAATTCTAGAATAGAAGCTTTTAGATTCATCTGACTTGTATGATGGGGAAGGCAACTACAAATGGCATATGCTTCCCTGCCTACAGGTCATTGGTTAGGATCCCGAGGAAAAGAGGCTGCGTTTGGGGCCTTAATTAATTTTTTTGTTTCAATATTTTATTTTAACATATAAAAACAATTTTTAAAATTCATTTTTAAAAGTTAGAGCTCCAGAATCTCTCCCCTTCTTTCTCATTCCATCCCCACAATGGAGAATGCAATTAATTCAATATAGATTATGTGTAGTCGTGCAAAATATTTCTAATAAGCTTCAGTCTGCATTCAGATAATTCAGATACATCAGTTCTTTCTCTGGATATGGATAACATTTTTCATCATAGATCCTTCAGAGTTGTCTTAGATCATTGTATTGCTGAGAATAGTTGTCATTCACATCTGAGCATCTTACAATATTACTGTTACTTTGTACACAGTACATTTCATTTTGCATCAGCCTTTCCAGGTTGTTGTTGTAGTTGTTTTTTGAGAGGATCCTGCTTATCATCTTTTTTTTTTTTTTTTTTGAGACAATTGGGATTAAATGACTTGCCCAGGATCATACAGCTAGGAAGTATTAAGTATCTTAGGCTGGATTTGAATTCAAATCCTCTTGACTCCAAGGCCGATGCTCTATATTGAACCATCTAGCTGTTTCTTATGTTACAAAACTATGCCATCATAATCACCACAGTTTATTCAGCCATTCCCCAATTGATAGGCATCCCTTCAATTTCCAATTCTTTGCCCTCAGGGAAAAAAATAGCTGACAAACATTTTTTTTTGTATCTATAGATCTTTTTCCTTTTTGCTTTTTATCTTTTTTGGGATGTGGATCTAGTAGTTATATTTCTAGGTCAAAAAATATGCATGGATTCATAATCCTTTAGCTATACTGCTGGCATTGATTTTTTTTTTATTTTTAATTTTAATTTTATTTTATAATTATAACATTTTTTTGACAGTACATATGCATGGGTAATTTTTACAACATTATCCCTTGCACTTACTTCTATTCAGATTTTTTCCCTTCCTCCCCCAACCTCCTCCCCCAGATGGCAAGCAGTCTTATATGTGTTAAATATATTACAGTATATTCTAGATACAATATATTTGTGTAGAACCGAATTTTTTGTTGCACAGAAAGAATTGGATTCAGAAGGTAAAAATAGCAGTTTACATTCATTTCCCAGTGTTCCTTTTCTGGATGTAGCTGGTTCTGTCCATCATTAATCAATTGGAATTGGATTAGCTCTTCTCTATGTTGAAGAAATCCACTTCCATCAGCATACATCCTCGTACAGTATCATTGTTGAAGTGTATAATGATCTTCTGGTTCTGCTCGTTTCACTCAGCATCAGTTGATGTAAGTCTCTCCAAGCCTCTCTGTATTTCTCCTGTTGGTCATTTCTTATAGAACAATAATATTCCATAACATTCATATACCATAGTTTACCCAACCATTCTCCAATTGATGGACATTCATCTTCCAGCTTCTAGCCACTATGAAAAGGGCTGCCACAAACATTTTGGCACATACAGGTCCCTTTCCCTTCTTTAGTAGTTCCTTGGGGTATAAGCCCAGTAGTAGTATGGCTGGGTCAAAGGGTATGCACATTTTGATAACTTTTTGGGCATAATTCCAGATTGCTCTCCAGAATGGTTGGATTCTTTCACAACTCCACCAACAATGCATCAGTGTCCCAGTTTTCCCACAGTCCCTCCAACATTCATCGTTATTTGTTCCTGTCATCTTAGCCAATCTGACAGGTGTGTAATGATACCTCAGAGTTGTCTTAATTTGCATTTCTCTGATCAATAGTGATTTGGAATGGCATTGATTTTTAAAACTAATGTCAAGTGAGTCAATGAAGACCCTAAGAACAAATATACAGCATCTGACAATTGTTTAGTAAATGCTTGTTTTGGACTAATTGATAAAAGTGAATAATGCACAGAAATATGGGAAAACCTAGGAATACTCTGGCAGTGAGGTAGGGCATTGGATAGAGCACAAGTATCAGGAAGACGAGTTCAAATTTGGCCTCAGAAATTTTCTGGATGTTTAACCCTGGACAAGTCATGTAACATGTTTGTCTCTTTCATCAACTGTGAAATGGGGATAATAAGCTTCTACCTTTTGAAGGTTTTTTTGAAGATCAATGAGATATTTTTAAAGTACTTAGCATGGAGTCTGTTTCCTTCCTACATCCACAAATCACAATTATGCAAAATGCATTGATATTTGAATTGCATGACCCCATGACCATTTGTCAGTAATACTGTGGACAGTGGTCCTCAAACTTTTTAAATAGGGCCAGTTCACTGTCCTTCAGACTGTGGGAGGGCCAGACTATAGTAAAAACAAAAGCTCACACTCTGTCTCTGCCCCTCAGCCCATTTGCCATAGCCCGGTGGGCTGCATAAACATCCTCAGCGGGCCACAGTTTGAGAATCCCTGCTGTAGAAGACATAAGATCATAGATTTCAACCCATAGAGGACCTCAAAAATTAACTAGAACAAATCTCTCTCTTTACAGAAAGATAGAGATTCAGAAAGATTAAGACAATTGTCCAAGAGCCCACAGAACAGAAGCAGAAATTGAACAGATGTTTTCTCATTCCAAATCATTTTCCCCTTATTCTATGTCCCCTTCCCTAAAATTCTTGATAGTTAATAAATATTTAATAACCATCTACTATGAGCCAGGCACTGTGCTGTGTTAGGTCAGATACAAATAACCTGAGGTCCCTTTTATGACTCTGGATTGTCTGTGAAAGTGGGGCTTCAAGTAATATTTGTACAGAAAAAAAACCACTTTTCTTTTCAGAATTGAGGGGGATGAAAGATACTTTATGGTGGGCAAAGTACAAAAGGAAATGTTTCAGAGTGGTTGAAATGGAATTCTTCTAGAATCCTGTTTTACTTCTGCTGGTCAAGATTGGTTTCTCGTTGACATTAGAAACTAGGATGTGGACTTCTACGCTAGAAATCACTTGTTATGATGGAAAAAATTTCACTGTAGTCTGATGTCAGATACAGGCTAGAAAGTATGAGTTAATAGAATGGGGAAAGTTTAGGGTAAAAAGTGGGATGACGTGCTTGCAACTACTTTCATTAGTGTATACCCAAGAGCTCTAATATCTGAAGCTGCCTTTGAGCCTTCCACCTCTTGCAATGTCCTTTCTTTGGACAAGGTAGATTTTTTTCTGGTGTCGACTCCACAGAGGCAGATTTCTGGTTATTTTGATGGATTGCTATATCTATAATCTCACAATGTGGATACTCCTCCCAGTGACACAGATCCAAACATTCCTACTAATTCAAAGGAATACTTGTTCATATTCTCAAATCCATAATGAAAGTATTAACCAATCTGCCCAGAGAACCTGTGGCTACATGTCTTGACACGGGGAATACCAGTAGAGCTTAAGGTTTCTCCACAATTTATGTTTCCACTCCTGTGGTATGATTTAACCATCTTTTAAGTTTTACCATACTTTCCTCACTTTTTCCATTGATGCTTCCTGTATTTCCCATGGAATCATTCCTTGGAAATACTTTGGTGCCTGCTCAGACTTACCATGTAGCTTCCCATGATCCCTTAAGCAATCCAGTACCTTATTTCTTTGTAGACTATTGTTAGGTCTCAAGTCACCCATCACTTTAATGACACCATAAAAACATGTGATTTTTATCATTAAGAGTACAATCCCCCTTTGGGAAAAATGGCATATATTTCTTTGTGGTTTAAGACTGATGAATTACCAGTTTTCCAGGGAAGTAAAGAGGAAAGAGAAAATACTAGTCACATGAAATATTCAATTCTAAATTTAAGAGCAGAATGAGAGGTACAATTTCTAAGGCTTTTCATAAGTTCTATTGCAATGTGTTTATTTTATTTTAATTTTCTTGTTTTAGGGAACAAGTGTTTCCCAGAAATTGAAGTCACTCACATCAAGCACCAATGTCAACCTTGGTTTTATTTATTTTTTAGTGGAGAGGCATTAAGGGCTAAGTGTTTGCCCGGAATGATACAGCTAGTATCAAGTCTCTGAAGCTGGATTTGAACTCTTGATCCCAGGGCCAGTGCTCTTTTCACTATGCCCCCTAGCTATCTCCCTTGGTTTCATTCCTAACATCTTATGGGTCTTTCTCCTCTTGACTTTCTTCTCCAGTGAAAAAGTGGCAATCCTCTATAATAGGAGTGCTTCAGTCATTTGCACAGTGACCATGTCCATAAATGTACATCTCTGAACTTGATGTCCATCACAATTTAAGAGTTGGTAATAAGCTTCTCCATAGATTCTATAGAGACATAGTTGATCATTGTTTAGATCAAAGTTCTCAAGCCTTTCAAAGTCATTTTTTTCTTTACAGTATTACTATATTTCATGACTAATGTGGAAATGTTTTACACCATTACATACTTGTAATGGCTTTTGTTTTCCTTTGGATGGGAGAGGAAGAGGAGACAACTTGGAAATGTAAATATGAAAGTGGGAAAAAAAAATCAATGTTCTTGTTCTTGTGTAAATTGTCCTCTTGATTTGGTTCACTTTACTCTGCTTTAGTTCATACATCGAGAATGCTCAGTATTGTCTTTTTCATCATCTTATGATCAATAATATTATCTTTATATGCTACCATCTGCTTAGCCATTTCCCAGCTGAACAAGAGAACATTTAAAGTATCCCTTGGATTATAGGTTTTTTGTTTTCCTTTTCCCTGCTTTGAATCCTCTTAAAGCTCAGTAAATCTGTTTTGTGACTATATTTGTTTAATTAACATTTATGCTATACACCTACTTATCCATCCATTATCTATCCTATCCATTCATCCATCCATTTCATCCATTTATCAATCTACTCTCACTTTGGTGACACAAGACCTAACTTAAAAACAACCTAAAATTAAAGTCATTTTCCCCCATGGAGGTAGAAATATGATTAGCCAGAGTTTGAAAAAGGCCAGTATAACCTCTTATTAAAGTCCTCAAGGACTGTCAGTTCAAAAGCAGTGTCTCTACAGACAATGAGTCTGTAGAGGATAGGCTTCAGTGCTTCAGCTCAATCTGGTCCAAGAAGCAATTTATTTGTTAAATAGAAATGAAATTTTCCAAAATGGTAACAGCTATTTAAAAAAATGTAAAATTTATTATTATCACCAGAAAGACATTTACTTTTTGTTCAAAAACAAACCATATTTCTATGGCACTTTGAAGTTTACAAAGAAGTTTTCTGACAACAGTCCTATGAGGTAGATATCATAATATTTCCATTTTACAGATTTAGAAAATATAAGCTCAGAATGGTTAGGTAATTTTCACAAAGCAATGAACTGTCAAACCCAAGTCTGACTTCAATTTCCCCTTTATCCCGATATCTTTTAAAGATCAATTCTATAATTACCTAAATACATAAGAAAACACATATTGCCTAATCCAGTGCTTAAAATCCACATGTGCATATATTCTACATTCCAAAAGAATGCATCATCCTTGAAATCAAGAACTGTCTTTTAAATGCAGAATACAATTCTTGGATGTATAGTAGGAACTTAAATGCTTGTCTCCCAGTTGTAAGAATCTTTTTATTGTCATCTGCAAAATTCAAATTGATGTGTTCCTTGAGAGCAGGACTAGTTCATATTTATCTGTACATATTAGTGCTTCTGATTTGTAAGAAGCTATCAGGCAGCTAGTTCTCAGTTCATGTCAATAATTAACATAAAATGTTATGGCTCTCCCTTTGTGCCAGAAGGCTGAATTATTAAAAGATAAACTATGTTAATATTACATAATACAAGTTCTTTATACATTTCTAAACGTATCTAGACTTTTTCTGCATCACCTTCTGGCCTTCTTATGTTGTGTACAGCTCCCCCACAAATTGCCATTTAATTTCTTATACCAAGTCTAAAAACATCAAAACCATGATGGGTCATGTTGTGGAAGGGGTAATTGTATCTGGATTTGCACTATTCAAATTTATTATATGCAAAATATTGGTTTTATTGGTGCCACCAGTCCATTGGAACTCTGCAATGATGATTCAAATGTGACCATTTCACAGATTCAGACTAATAGGAATAGTTCACTGTAGTTGATCCTTAAAGATGTGTTAATTCATTAGTTGGTTGATCCCGTTTAGTTCCTCTATCTTCTATCACATAAAGTGGTTGGTTTACAGCTTGATTCTCCTGAAAGTTAACAGTGATTATTTTCAAAAAATTCCATGATTATTATCCATTATATTATACACCACTGATTTTCAAAAATTTCCATTATATATTATCATATACATTATATTGTATTCATTATATTATATACATTATGTTATATTCCATTGATTATTTTCAAAAAATTCCATGATGGTCCCATCAACTTAGGTTCTCCCTTCCCTGGATAATAACTTCTAGATAATAGGTAGTCTATGAATTATGGTAGCCTGCAAAGATCTTTTCTTGGTGATCTAAGACAATTCTGAAGGACTTGTGATGAAAACTACTGTCACTACTTAGAGAAAGAACCGATTGTGTCTGAATATAGATGAAAGGATACATTTTTTTTGAGGTGTTTTTTAAAAATGTTTTGCATTTGATTGGGGAAAATCTTCTCCTGATGACTAAGTTTTTGGCATGAGCTGAATTTTACCTAGGCTAGTCCTCCAATGAAAGAAAAAGGGAAAAAAAGAAATCTGTTACCAGACCCATATTTAAAGCTTCTCACTAGAAGTTGGCCTCCTTTAATATAGGCTTTGAGGATTGAGAATTAACTCCCTACCAAAATGAAGTTTAAAAAAGGAATAGAGTGAAGAAGAGACAGGAGAAGTATTCACCTACAAAACAAAGATTTTCTTTAAAAAAAAAAAATCTCCTTACATTGACTTTCTAGTAAACCTCACTGCATCAAAATTATGTTAATGAATATTCATAGATCATAGACTTCATGCAAGAAGGGGCTCAGAAGCCATATAGTCCATTTTTTTCATTTACATGAGGCCCACGAGAGTTAATATGGCCAGGCCAGGGTCACTCAAACATTAAGTAAGAGAGTATCATTACATAATAGAGTAACATTAAGTAATAGAGTATTAAGTAATAGTATCAAAGTATTTGGAATTCAAAGGACTTCAAAATTATTTTTACCATTGTAACATGGATTCCATATAACCGCCTTTCACCCTAAAGGTAAAAAAAAATTCTTATAATGTATCACAACTTAATAAAATTTAATTAATAAAAACTTAATTGACTAATAATAAAATTGATTTGACAATAAAATAAAGATCTGAAAAGATCTGATGTCAATGGACTGTCCAAAGACCTGATTCCTCAGGTGACAAATTCCTGCTCAACACTAAAGGATTCCTCTTTGAACTAAATTCCTGAAAGAAATTTTTTGAGAAAGATGTCAAAGGTCCATGGACACTAAAGAAGTCCAACAGATACTTACTCTTTCCCTGTATGACTACCTCCCTTCCCTTAAAGGAAAATATTTCCACCATCTTTTTATTGTTACTTGTGTGTTTTTTGTGCTTTTTTTCATTTACCTTGTGATTTGATTTTTTCTTGTGCAGCATGACAAATATGTTTAGAAGAATTGCACGTAACTTATTTTGGATTGTTTGCTATCTATGGGAGAGGAGGATGGAGGGAGAAAATTTTGGAACACAAGATTTTGCAAGTATGAATGTTGAAAAATCTTTGCATATGTTTAGAAAAATAAAAGGATATTTTTAAAATACATATATATTACCTCATTTGAATCTCAGTCACCATGAGAGGTAGGTGCTATTATGAAACATTTTTCAGATGAGGCAGAGTACTCTTGGGACTTGCCCAAGGTCACAGTCAGTAAAAGTATTTGACGTTGAAATCAGGTCTTCCTGATTTCAAATCTAACACAGCATTACATATACATATATACTCAAATATATTAGCGTATCTAATAGGTAATGTGCATGTATAGTTGTTTGTGTGCTGGCTTCTATATTAGCACCTGAGCTCTTTGAGGGCAGGGACCATCTTTTCTCTTTATCAAGCTTTACAGAGCTAAGCACAGTGCCTGCCACACGTTTGTCATTTGGTCATTTCTCAGTTGTGTCTGACTCTTGTAACCTTATTTGGGTGCTCTTGGCAAAGGTACCAGAGAGGTTTTCATTTCCTCCTCCAGTTCATTTTACATATAAGGAAACTGAGGCAAACAGGGGTAAGTGACTTGCCCAGGGTCACATAGCTAATAAGTGTCTGAGGCAGGATTCAACTCATGTGCTCCTGAATTCATTACCTGGTTGTTCCTCTTGGCACATATCAAGTGCTTAATAGATGGTGATTGACTGATGGACATTTGTGAGGATAAAGCCAATGACCCAGGTGACTACAAATGCTATTGTTTGATAGCTGATAACTGGAACCCACTGGAAGGTATAATTAGAGCAAGGATTTTTACCCTGAGGTACATGACCATATTTTTAGATTTGGGGATATTTTGGTAAATGTATTTCAAAACAATAAACTTTTGCAAACATGTGCATGATTCTGAGAATTACTGGCAAAGGGGTCCAGTACACAAGGTAGGTAAAGAATCCTTCCATTAGAGGTCCAATAATTGTTTTTTCCCCTACTCATATTTCCAGAGAAAAATTACAATCCATTCCTCTTATAAGAAACATGAAGAGTGACATACCTTCTTTAAAAAATCAAAGTTGGATAAAAAATCTTCTTTGGTTAGTAGCAATTTCTTATCTATGACCTGTTTTCTTCCCCCTGAAAAACAAACATTTGTACTTTCAGAAAAATAGCAATTACTCTGAAATAAATTTTTCAGAATTTCTGATTGAAAAGTATACTCTGCTGTGCATACCCTTTGACCCAGCAGTGTTTCTACTGGGCTTATATCCCAAAAGAGAAGGGAAAGGTACCCACATGTGCAAAATGTTTGTAGCAGCTCTTTTTGTAATGGCAAGGAACTGTATGCTTATCAGTTGAGGATTGACTGAATTACGGCATATGAATGTAAAAGAATATTATTTCTCTATAAGAAATGATCAGCAGGATAATTTCAGAAATGCTTGTAGAGACCTGAACTGATGAACTAATGCTAAATGAAGTGAGTAGAAAACACTTTTTCATATTAGAAGAGAATATTTGTACACAGCAATAACAAGATTATGTGATGGATTTGGATAGCCATCTGTATCCAGAGAGGGGACTATGGGGACTGAGTGTGGATCACAACATAATATTTTCACCTATTTTGTTGTTGCTGGTGTTTTTTTCATTCCCCCCCCCCTTTTGATCTGATTCTATCTTTGCATATATTTTGAAAAATAGAAATAGAATTTTTTTAAAGTCACATTCTTAAAGCTTAATTACATGTTTCAAACACATAGCCAATGGCTGACATTCCTTGAGTGCAGCCCAAATGAGGTTGAAATGTAATCAAAAAATAGTTTACAAAATAAATCTAAATATTATAAAAGAAATCGTATTGTATATACATTATATTGCACTACTGGCTCCCATTTTATTTCAATTTGATGCCCATGATCTAATCCAACACTTCCCTGAAGCAAAATTCCCTTTAGAATATTACCAGCAAACCACTTTTCTTGTCTTGCATTTCCCTATCATTTCAGTTCTCTTGCCAAATTTTAATTTGATTCAAGTAACCAAAAATTGCCATGTAAAAGTTCAAAAGAATAGCAATACAGGAAAAAATACCTGTTAAAAGACTAACAATTACTGCCACAATTATAGTGACAAGCACTCCAACGGGGCTTAAGTACAGATATGACAAGGAATACCAGTTATCCATTAGGGGAGTTCTATAAAAAAAGAAGAAACATCTCATTAAAGATTAATCTACAGATTTCATAAAAACACCAATAGACAGCTGTCATGTTGCATAAAACATTTAAAAAACAAAAAGATACTACTATATTGTTGATTCTTCCTGTGCTCTATTAAGAACAGACCTGTAAACATAATACTATTATAATACTATATTACCATAATAATACTATTATGGACTATGTGGAATAAATTGTGGCATGTGGACATAATGGAATACTATTATACTATAGGTAATGAAAAGCATCAGAGAAACCTAGGAAGACAATATTAACAGATTCAGAGTGAAAAGAGCAGAAACAAGAGAACATATACAACATACAACATAAAGCCTTGTTAAAAAAAAAAAAATCCAAAGATTTTAGAATTCTGATCAAAACAACAATCCCACAGGACTCTTGATGAAACGAGCTAGCTCCTAAGAAGTGATGGACTCAGTATTCAAATGAGAAAATTAATTTGTGTATGTGTGTGTGTATGTGTGTGTGTATTTAATAAAATATCTATTATAGACTACACTCTATGCTAAGTTCTAGAGATGCAAGGAAAGGCAAAGAAAAACAAAAAACAATATTCTATGCTTTGAAGGAGGTCACATTCTAATGAGGGGGTCAGGATGCAATCATCTATGTATGAAAATGCAGCCAAAATAAATTGGAGATAATTGTAAAGGGAAAGCAGCAACACTGAGAGATCAGGAAAGGCTTTTTGCAGAAAATAGATTTTTTAATAATGCCATCATTTTGTCATAGGCAGCCCAATAAAAAATAAGGAACAGAGTAGGTAGATTATTGTGTGAGGTGTTTTAATTTTTTCCAGTGGGAGTGTAGAAAAAAGAATAGAATTTTGCTTATTAAAAAACTGGAATTAAAGGTTAAAATGTAATTTTTAAAAGTTGATTCCTCAAATTAATATTCAAGGGAAGATATGGATGAGGATCAAACAGGTAGGAAATGTTTGTCAGTGGGAGATTGGAAAAGAGAAAATAGAATTTTGCTCATTAAAATATTTTAAAATGTAAGCTAAAAAAGTTCCTCATTCCTCGATTGTGATTAGTATTCAAGGGAAGACATGGATGAGGACAGGTTGCTGTAAAGATTGAGATTTGCATTTTTACAAGGTGTTCAACTATTAATGAGACTGCAGATTCTAGATCCTATTAAAAAATAAAAAATAAATATCAGTAGTGAAGCAAAATAATCATCAATCCAAAGTGTATTATCAGTTATTAAAACCCTAAGGAGTCTTCTGTTTTCTGTTACTTAAGTATTAAAGTGACATTATGAAATATATTTCAATACCTTTCAACATTTTGAATTTCAAAAGCATTTGGAGACAATGGAGCTCCTACTGTTGTGTTCAAGTTCATGTCACAGCCATCAGTAACAAGTTTCAAAGGTAAATTGTGCTCTGGAAGTGGGGGATATAGTTGAGCTCCGATTCCAACCCAGAGGGAAGTGATAAATCCAGAAATAAGCCCTACAAAAACCCCCTGTAAAATAGAAATGAGAGGAAAACATTAGTTTCTTTTTCAAAAGAAAATTTTATGTGAAAATAAACATAGAAGAATTACACATGTTTAACATTGCTTGCTGTCTAGGGCAAGGGGTTAGGGAAAGGGAGGAAGAAAAACTTGGAAAGACAAAGTTTTGCAGAGGGGAATGTTGAAAACTATATGTATTTTGAAAATAAAAAGCTATTATTTTAAATAAAAAATTTATTTTAAAATTTATTAAATTAATTATTAGCAAGGATTTTCATAATTATGACTGAACATGAAATAGCAAATCAACTGTATACAAACTATTTATTTCAGATGATAAAATTATCTTGTAAATTTTTTTTAACTCCCTCCCCTCTTTGGAGGAAAAGAAAGCAATCTGTGTCTAGTTTCTTTTCTTCCTTACTAAAGAAGACTCCACTGGCAAGCCATTTTCCTCACAAATAAATTAAACTTCTGTTTGCTTCCTCATTCTTGCCTGGTCTGCACTGTTCAGCTCCAGACACTGGCAGATTAGATATTGGTTAGTATGATTAACAGTAGTATTTAAAGCTAAAATTCTTACATTCATCTTAAAGTATAATTGAATATAACAGAGGTCTGAAACAGGCATTTTGTTCAGTGAATCCCTACAACCCAGCAAAGTACCTGGCATGTATATTTATCAGTCAACATTTATTCAGTGCCTGCAAAGTACCAAGTGAGGCAATGGGTATACAAAATAAAAATGAAATAGCGCCTTCCTTTCAAGGAGCTTCCCTTCTACCAGGAAGAGAAAGTATGTATATGCAGCAAAATTACAGTGGTATATACCTAAGAATGAATGCTATAGTGGAAAGAGCATAAAAGTCAGAGATGACAATATGGCATTTGCTTTATCTTAAAATCTTTTTTAAAATCTTCAAAAAAGTCCCAGAAGACTTCCTTTTAGAGAGCTATCTCAAACAATTCTTGAAATCCTTTAGAAAAAAGGCAATGGGACTAAGAGGGTATAAAAGCCAAAGGCTCTTAGGAAAAGACTATCTTTGGGGAAAATTACTAATTTCCACTATTCTTGAAAGGGGAAGATACAGTATTAACATTCAAAGTTTTAATTTAAATTTTTCTAGTATTTTATTTTTCCAAATGCATATAGAGACATTCCTCCTCGTGTTTTCTCCCTCTCCTTCCCTCCTCCTCAAGACATTCAATATAGGTTAAGCATGTTTTATACTTACTATTGAGTTGGCAAAAGGGACCAAGATGCCCAAAGTAAATATGGCCAAAAGGGGTCCACCAATCACACCAAAAATAGTGACTGCTACCTATAAGGAGAATAAAATGCCGCGGATTAGCTGTGAGAAGCTAGTTTTCCAATTTGAACAGAAAAGGATGGATTAGAGACCAGTAACAGTGAATTCTCCAAAATGGAAAAGGAGTTTGATGGGAGTGTTTGATGGAAAATAAATCTAAATTTGAAAACATGTCAAAGGGACAGAGCTACTGGACAGAACCTAAATTAGGATTTATGGCCTGGATATTGAACCAGAAAAGGAGATTCAAAGAGTAGTGTGACAGATAGGTAAGAAGATACAAGCGGGACAAAAATACACATGAATTTGGTTAGCAGGGCCAAATGCAGCAGAGAACTAAGAAAAGCATCAGATTTATCAACTAACAAATTTTTGGAAGGCAATTTTGGAAAGTGATTTCAGTTAAATGAGGTCAGAAGCCAGACTACAAAGAGTTGAGAAATCAGAGAGAAGGTAGAGATAAACAGCATTTTTCTTGGAGTTTGACTAAGGAAAGATCTTTAGGATGATACCTTGAACAATAGCATGGCAGGATTCAGTGAAGATCATTTCCACAAAACCCCAAAGAAAATCTACAGTATATATATTAACAAGATGACTTATGAACGTTCTACAAAAGTGTTACCTGTAACAATGCTCCCAAAAGAGATGCCAAACCTGCCATTCCAATGCACAGAAGTCCATAAAACAAACCTGGGGAAACAAAGTCCAAATCATTTTGATGCAGATGATTTAACATTCTCTAAGTAATACATTCAAAGATTTCACACCTAGAGAAAACCTAGAGACTGACCTGAAGGCTGGCCATTATAGATAAAAGTAGGTAAAAAAAAAAAAAGAAAAAACATGGATCTGTTTTCCTAAGTCTATGCAAAATTGATAGATAAGACTCCTGAGGTTTGTACTTCAGGATTAGTCAAAAATCAATAAATATAAGTGCTTAATAAGTACCAGGGAATTCTGTTGGATGTTGGGGATATAAAGACAAAAACAAAAACATTCTATCCTATTATATTCTAATAAGGATGACAATATATGCATAGAGGTAATTTTAGAGAGAGAACACCAGCAGTTCCCAGTTCTCTTCCTAGAGAAGGTTTTAACTCTGTCTTGAAAGAAACCAAATATTTCGAGGTAAGAAAGGAAAAAACACTTCAAATATGTAATATCATGAGCAAGTAACAGCAAGGAGAACAAAATGGATAGACATAATGATGCATTAAGGGGAATAAAGCCTAAGATGATTACAAGAGAAAAGGATACAGTTGTGAAGAGACTGATATGCTAGACCAAAAAATTTATATTTGAACCTAGAAGGAGGAACCCTTAAAAATTGAGTAGGCAGCCAATATGATGAGACCAAAACTTTGACATCTGGGTAGAGGATGGACAGACCCTTGCATAGATAGACCAATCAGAAAACTGGAGTTATGGACATACCTTTTTGGACTCTCCACTTGAGGACTAGAAAACAATTAGGCTATTTCAATAGTCCAGGGGAGAAGTAATAAGATTGCTATCACCTCAGCAGACCATAAAGTCATTGGGACCAGAACTTTTGTGCATAACACCTGGCACATATTGGGTATCTAATAAATGTTTGTTGATTAATGGGTTGAGACTGCCACAACATGTGTGGCAATTGCTACTTTAGAGTCAAGCCAGCAAACATTCATTAACCAAGTTATCCATTACTTGGATATACATCACTTCTTCAAAATAAGACATATTCCTCCCTGGCTTTTGGTAGTTCCTGGCTTAGTTCTTCCTCTTTTGATAAAGATGAAATTATATCACTGTGGGATTCCAAATAATTACCCTCCACAAAGTTCCTGTTGAAACCACTATTCTCTTACATCATCCAGATTTAAAACCTCAAGTTAGCTTTGCCCATTTCTATATATATATAAATAACACTACTTATATTCATTTAACATTCAAGGTCTATTGATCTCTATAATATCCCTCACACCTTCTCTACATAAAGCTCCAATTACCCTAGTTGAGATCTCATTCATTCTTGCTTGGTCTAAGATAAAGCTTCTGTACTGCTTCTAGTTTTTGCCCCATCGTATATGAACAGAACCTTATCTCTGCTGCCTTTGTGTAATTTCTTAACCTCTCTGAGACTCAGTTTCTTCATCTGTAAAACCAGACAGTTGAAGCAAAGAGATTGGATTGTAAATAGGTAGACTAAATGGTGAGTAATAGGGCCTGAAGTCAAAAAAATCTGAGTTCATATGGCCTGAGACTAAAAATTGTGCATTCCCTTTGATCCAGCTAGCAGTGTATGATCAAAGAGATCATAAAAAAGGGGAAAGGACTCACATGTGCAAAAATGTTTGCAGCAGCCCTTTTTGTAGTGGCAAGAAACTGTTGGGTGATGGTTTATGAATGTTATGGAATATTATTGTTCTATAAAAAATGATGAGCTTGCAAAGGTCAATGCTGAAAAATTACCCATGCATATATCTTATAAATAAAACAAAAAACAAACAAACAAACAAACAAACAAACAAACAAAAAACAGAAGGGCCAACAATAACCACAATTGATGAACAAGATTATTTCAGAAAAGCCTGAAGAGATTTACATGATCTGATGCTGAGTGAAGTGAGCAGAATCAAGACAACATTATACACAGCCACAGCAAGATTATGTGATGATCAATTGTGATAGGACATGGCTCTTTTCAACAATGAAGATAATCCTAATAGACTTATGATGAAAATAGATTCATCCAGAGAGATTAGTTTACACATGATAGATTTTTTTAAAAAATTTTATAATTATAAAATTTTTTGACAGTATATATGATGAGTAATTTTTTTTATAACATTATCCCTTGTATTTATTTTTCCAAATTTTCCCCTCCCTCCCTCTACTCCCCCTAGGTCACAGGCAATCCCATACATTTTACATGTGTTACAGTATAACCTAGATGCAATATATGTGTGTAAATCCAATTTTCTTGTTGCACGTTATTAGATTCCGAAGGTATCTGGGTAGATAGACAGTAGTGCTAACAATTTACATTCACTTCCCAGTGTTCCTTCTCTGGGTGTAGTTGATTCTGTCCATCATTGATCAACTTTTTAAAAAAAATCTATCATGTGTAAACTAATATTACATAGCCTAGAAGAATTAGAGGGATTAATAGTTCTCTTCAAGTATTTTAGGATCTGTTACCTGGAAGAGGGATTTTTGTCTCCAGAGGGCAAAAGAAGCAATTGAAATTTGCAAAGAGGAAAAATTAGCCTTGACTACAGGGGTGGAGGTGGGGAGAAGAAACCATTAGAATTATCTGAATGTGGAATGGGCTGCATTAGAATGTAGTCATTAATGTTGTTTCATGACTCCATTCTAGGAAGATACTGGAGTAGCTTGCCTTCTCCACCTCATTTTACAAATGAGACAGTGACTTGGCCAGGATCACACAGCTAGTCACTGTCAGATCTTTTCCTGACTTCAGGACCATCACTCTACTTCACTACCCAGCAGTCCAAGTCATGTACATAAAATAATTAATGCTATTTCCTTTCTTCTCTCACTCTTCCCCTTTCTTCTCTGTTTCCCCTTTGTATTTCCTTTCCTTTCTCTTTTCATCATTCCCCTCCAACTTTCCTTCTTTTTTCTCCCTCTCTTTTTCTCATTCCCTTCCTACATTTTATCCTTTCTTTCAGAAGTTTAAGATAATCACTTGAGTATGATGGAGAAGTGACACCAGTTTTCAGACACGAGATAAACTAAATAGCAAATGAAATTTTGTCTAGCTCCTGTGACCTGTGATCTCTAATTCCTGAGGTGACCTCTAAGCTTTCCTCTAGCTCTAGGATTCCCTGTCAGTGCAAAAATATTTTTCCCCCAAACTGGGTCAGGTCCCCAGAGACAAAAAGCTTGATATTCCTCTCTTGAATGTTATATGAAAAACTGAAATGGTCAACGGTCACTTACTTGTCCCTTTACAAAGCCAAAAGATGGTCTTTTCCGAGAGCGATGGGAAGAAAGGTTTGATGATATCTGAAATTGTTACTGCAGCTAAAGCATTGACACTGGCAGACACGGTGCTAGAGAAAAGACAAAGGAAAAATTTTTGCTTTACTCCATTTAAAACAGAAACTGTCAGGAATTTTTTAAAATTGGTATTGTCCAATATTTTATTCTATTTCTAGGATTTCAGACACTTGAACTGAAATGGACCTCTGAAGCTATGTAATATAAAAATACCCCATTTTGCAGAAGAGGCCCATAGCCAACAGCCAGTATGACTAGTAGGTGGGTTTGAACCCCACTTCATTCTTACTTCATGGCCAGTTTTCCACTATGCTACCATATCTCTAATGCTTAAAATAAATCCCTAAGAGAAATCAGAGAATCCCAAGTTCTCAAGAGACATAATTCACAAAGATTAAACTAGCTTGGGCATAAAATATGGGATCCTTGAGAAAGCAAATGTAAATAATTCAGTATATAATATAAGTATATAATTCAGTTAAACTAGCTTGGGCATAAAATATGGGATCCTTGAGAAAGCAAATGTAAATAATTCATTATATAATATAAGTATATAATTCAGTATACATATCAATACATATAAATTCAGCAAATATGTATAATTCACAGAAATGGATACTCTACATTCTGCATGTCTTTACCCATTTTGTAACCATCCTTATATGCTGATATAACCTAGGATTTCATGATTGTAGGATCTCTATCCATCAATCAAACTTTACATTATACATTTAAAAGCATTTTTTTAAAGAAGGGGTCTATATTTTTACACCAGATTGTCAAAACAGAGTGTAGGAAAGGTGGATCACATCTGATCCACACACTGAGCACAACCCAGAGATGTCAAATGTTACGCTTTGAATCACAAAAGCTAGGAAGCATCAGTTCTGGATGGAGATCTTTTTGACTCTTGCATTCTATCTACTATCTACTATTTCATACTTCTGAGCCATACAACTCATGCATCTGTTTTTTGATAGTGAAAAAAGTGAAAAATTTGACATAAAATTATTGAAATCTCACTGGAAATATGGAAAAATTATGAGAATTAGGAGCTTAGGGATAGAACAACTTCTGATAGGAGTAATACAGATATAGAAGTCATCCAAAGATACTGGTCAACTATATATAAACTTGAGATGTTTCTTGGTTAGAGCAAATATTGAAGACCATATATAAAAGATATAGAGAATATATATATGCCTGTGAAGGTATCAGTCTACCATCTAAGTTACAAGCTTATCATTCCTATTGCTGGAATCTTGAACTCATGAAAGATCTTTACAAAGCACTCCCCCCCCCAAAAAAAATTGCACTTCATTTATTACATAATGTTCATACCTCAATGTTGCACTATATATACATGCCACAAAGAGTCCTGGTAGTCCTGGAAAATCTCGTAGGATGTCCAATACCAAATAGGGAATGAGCTGAAAAAGTCCAAAGTTTATTAATGTTGGCCCTTATAGAAATGAATTTATAATCATTGAAGGAAATCAATTTCTCATTTATCTAGTATGGTCAGAGAATGAGCTATTTTAAATGGATGAATATTTTGCTTTTAAATAGGTTTTAAATTTGATATAGATTTGATAGATTTTTGTTCTGAATACTTCCCTCCAGCCTTGCTCCTCCTATACCCCCTCTACCCTTTTGGCCCAAGGAATGAAGTGAGGAAAAACTGTCTTCTCATATTTTCTTTATAACCAAACTTATTTTTAAATTTGCAATATTCAGTTTTGAATATTTTGTGATTGATTTTTAAACTTAAATTATAGCATTAAATAATCATAGTCATTGTGTACACACACACACACACACACACACACACACACACACACACACACACACTTTTTCTGGCTCTGCTTATTTTACTTTGTATAGAATAAATTTTCTCCCTGCTTCTGTTTATCAAGCTCATTTCCTTCAGAATTAATCAGAAATTACATATTACTCACATTACTACACATTATAATACAAAATGTTATAGAAATAATGTGCCATTATATTCAAGTACCCCAATATGGGCAATGTAATGTAATGTGACAAAATTTACTGAAGATAAAACAGCTGTCCCCAAAATGTTTTCCTCATCTTCCAGAAAAATCCTGATTCTCTCTGACTTGTGAATAACTTTCTAAAGATGGTTTCTACAAGAGTAGCCCAATGGAACACAGGTACCTCTTGTCAGGTCAACCAATGGAAATGATGAATAGTAGAAAAATACTATAAAAGAACATTTTGATTAACCCTTTTTTGATTCCCTCCCTTTCTCTCTTATCTTCCTCAAGAAAGCAAGTAAGCCAATTCTAATGTACATTATTTCCACATTTATCACGTTGCAAAAGAAAGTTTGATTTCTTTTGTTGTGTATGGGTTGGAGGGGGTTGTTGAAAAGTTGGCAACAATGAAGCAAATCCAAGACTTGTGATAGAAAAGCCATCCACATCCAGAGAGAACTATGAAGACTGAATGTGACTAACAGTATTTTCACTTCTTTTTGTTGTTTATTTTTTATTTCTTTTTTCCTTTTTGATTTTTTTCTTGTACAGCATGATGAATGTGGAAATATATTTAGAAGAAATGCACATGTTTAATCTACATTGAATTGCTTGCTGTCTTGGAGGGAGAGGAAAGGGAGAAAAGATTTTCCAAAGGTGAATGTTAAAAACTATCTTTACATGAATTTGAAAAAATGCTGCTAAAGATTCTTTGTTACAAGAGGTTGGGTGGAAAGGAGTGATTCATTCAGAAATGAAAATTATATAAAAACAAAAGAGAACACACAAAAGAAAAATATTCAATTCTATTGAAAAATTGCCCTAGAAGCTTCATAAGTGTTAAGTACACTGAACTTTCAAAGATGTTTTAAATCTGAGCCATTTGATTCAGAGGCTGATCTATTATACTTGTTCAGCCAGAAATATCAATTTCTTTTAATATCTTCTTCAGGTTTCCACATTTTTATACCTAGGATTCATCATTTGGATATATGTACACATATCCAAATAAAATATAATATATAAATTTGCCCAATCTTAATAGTTTCTAGTGTGCCTAGCTATTTCATAATCTATGGCTAATGTTTATAAAATAAAAAATATAATATAATATAATTATAATTATAAATAAATTATATTATATTATATTATATTATATTATATTATATTATATTATATTATATTATATTATATTATATTATATTATATTATATTATATTATATTATATTATATTATATTATATTATAAAAATAAAAATATTTTAAAATGTTTTTTATAAAATATGAAATACTGAACCTGGTCTGGTGCTGACACTTTCTTTGCAGTCCAAGGATCACAGTCATGATATCTTGAATAAAGGACAAGAGCACACAATGTTGTACAGCCAAGAACTCCCCAGCATCCTATAAGATTTAAATAAAGGGACCTACAAAAAATAAATAAAATATCATTAACATGCCAGAGTTTTTAAAAAACATCACCTAGAGGAAAAAACAAGCCTTACTTTTGCTTCCATGCTTCATTAAGCAAATAAATAAATGGGAATAAAAATTAATTAAGCAAATGAATAAACCATTTAGTTGGAAAAAGAAAATTTGCTTGGTTTACTCTAGTATCAGCATTTCTCTTTATAACAGCATCTAATGAAGGAAAACAGATGAGTTGACTATGAAGGCATTTTGCTCTATAAAGCAAAGAGATAATTTCAGAGAACTTTGAGAAGACTTACAGGAACAGAGTGAAATGAGCACAACCAGGAGAATTCTGCTCAATATCATGACTAAATGAGTGGTGAAGAATGCTGACCCTCACCTAAAAGATTTATTCAACTTGCAAAATACACATTTTTGGACATGGCCAATGAGAAAATTTTGTCCTACTTGCTCATTTGTTGCAAAGGTTATTTCTTGCTTTTTAATGGGGAAACAGGAGCGGCACAAAATAAGCATTTGTTCATTTTTTTAAAAAAAGGTGAGGTGATTTGGTCCAAGTCATGCTGCTATATTTGAATCCAGGTTAGAACGGCACTTTCTCTCTCAAAAGAGCAAGCTAAGTGCAACATGACAACTATGGAAATGTTTAGAAAAATTATACATGTTTAACCTATATTGGATTACTTGTTGAATAGGGGAGAGATGGGGAGGGAGAGTGAAAAACACAAGGTTTTGCAAGGGTGAATGTTGAAAACTATCTTTGCATGTATTTTGAAAAATAAAAACCTATTTTTAAAAAAAGCAATCTATATTACACTTGAGAAAAATTACAACTCAAGGTTTTATAAAGATGAATGTTAAAAATCATCCATATATATATTTTGAAAATAAAAAGCTTTAAAATTATTATTTATAATATTTACCATAATTTTTTGGAAGCATGGTTATAATTTCATAGCCCTAGAGCTGGAAGGGAAGCAAGATACAATCTTTACCAATTTCCTCATTTTACAGAAAAGTAAATTGAGGCCCAGAGAAATTAAGCAAGTTCTTAAAGGTTACAGCTCATTTGCGAAAACTGAGAAAGAAAAATCATCTCCAGGATAATACACTATGATCAAGTAGGATTTATTCCAGGAATGCAGGGCTGGTTTAATATTAGGAAAACTATTAATATAATTGACCATATTAATAATCAAATTAATAAGAAGCCATATGATCATCTCAATAGATGCAGAAAAAGCATTTGACAAAATCCAACATCCATTCCTACTAAAAACTCTTGAGAGTATAGGAATAAATGGACTATTCCTTAGAATAATCAGGAGCATATATTTAAGACCTTCAGTAAGCATAATATGCAATAGAAATAAACTGCAACCTTTCCCAGTAAGATCAGGAGTGAAACAAGGTTGCCCACTATCACCATTACTATTCAATATAGTACTAGAAATGCTAGCCTCAGCAATAAGAGCCGAGAAAGAGATTCAAGGAATTAGAGTAGGAAATGAGGAAATCAAACTATCACTTTTTGCAGATGACATGATGGTATACTTAGAGAACCCCAAAAACTCTGCTAAAAAGCTACTAGAAATAATTCAAAATTTCAGCAAAGTGGCAGGATACAAAATAAATCCACATAAATCCTCGGCATTTTTATATATCACTAACAAAATACAACAGCAAGAGATACAAAGAGAAATTCCATTCCAAACAAATGTTGAGAGTATAAAGTATTTGGGAATCCATCTACCAAAGAAAAGTCAGGAATTATATGAGAAAAATTACAAAACACTTGCCACAAAAATAAAATCAGATTTAAATAATTGGAAAGACATTCAATGCTCTTGGATAGGCCGAGCGAATATAATAAAGAAGACAATACTCCCCAAACTAATCTATTTATTTAGTGCTATACCAATCAGACTCCCAAGAAACTATTTCAATGACCTAGAAAAAATAACAACAAAATTCATATGGAAGAATAAAAGGTCGAGAATTGCAAGGGAACTAATGGAAAAAAAACTCAGAGGAAGGTGGTCTAAGTGTACCTGATCTAAAGCTATATTATATAGCAGCAATCACCAAAACCATTTGGTATTGGCTAAGAAATAGACCGGTAGATCAGTGGAACAGATTAGATACAAAGGACAAAAAAGGGTACATCTATAGCAATCTAATCTTTGACAAACCCAAAGATACCAACATTAGGGATAAAAATTCATTATTCGGAAAAAACTGTTGGGAAAACTGGAAATTAGTATGGCAGAAATTAGATATGGATCCACACTTAACACCATATACCAAGATAAGATCAAAAATTTAGGCATAAAGAATGAGATAATAAATAGATTAGAGGAACAGAGAATAGTCTACCTCTCAGACCTGTGGAGGAGGAAGGAATTTATGACCAGAGGAGAACTAGAGATCATTATTGATCACAAAATAGAAGATTTTGATTACATCAAACTAAAAAGTTTCTGTACAGATAATACTAATGCAAACAAGATTAGAAGGGAAGTAACAAATTGGGAAAATATTTTTACAGTTAAAGGTTCTGATAAAGGTCTCATTTCCAAAATATATAGAGAACTGACCCTAATTTATAAGAAACCGAACCATTCTCCAATTGATAAATGGTCAAAGGATGTGAACAGACAATTCTCAGATGAAGAAATTGAAACTATATCTACTCACATGAAAGAGTGTTCCAAATCACTACTGATCAGAGAAATGCAAATTAAGACAACTCTGAGATACCACTACACACCTATCAGATTGGCTAAGATGACAGGAACAAATAATGATGAATGTTGGAGGGGATGTGGGGAAGCTGGGACACTAATACATTGCTGGTGGAGTTGCGAAAGAATCCAGCCATTCTGGAGAGCAATCTGGAATTATGCCCAAAAGGTTATCAAACTGTGCATGCCCTTTGACCCAGCAGCGCTACTACTGGGCTTATATCCCAAAGAAATACTAAAGAGCAGAAAGAGACATATATGTGCCAAAATGTTTGTGGCAGCTCTTTTTGTTGTAGCTAGAAACTGGAAGATGAATGGATGTACATCAGTTGGAGAATGGTTGGGTAAATTATGGTATATGAAGGTTATGGAATATTGTTCTGTAAGAAATGACCAGCAGGAGGAGTGCAGAGAGGCCTGGAGAGACTTAAATCAACTGATGCTGAGTGAAATGAGCAGAACCGGGGGATCGCTGTACACTTCAACAACAATACTGTATGAGGATGTATTCTGATGGAAGTGGAAATCTTCAACATAAAGAAGATCCAACTCACTTCCAGTTGATCAATGATGGACAGAGGTAGCTACACCCAGAGAAGAAACACTGGGAAGTGAATGTAAATTGTTAGCACTAATATCTGTCTGCCCAGGTTACATGTACCTGCGGAATCTAATGTTTATTGTGCAACAAGAAAATGATATTCACACACATGTATTGTACTTAGACTATATTGTAACACATGTAAAATGTATGGGATTGCCTGTCATCGGGGGGAGGGAATAGAGGGAGGGGGGGATAATTTGGAAAAATGAATACAAGGGATAATATTATAAAAAATAAATTTAAAAAAAAAGATTACAGCTCATTTGATTGAATTTTATTAATGACAATTATTCTTTCCAGTGCTTCCCTCCAGTGCTATACAGAAAGAAAAGAAACCCACCCTCTTAAACTGACCTTTTTCCTAATCTTAGCAACACCCTCAACTCCTAATTCTCCTTCAATTCCTATATCCAATCACTTGCTAAGTCTTGCCATTTCTCCCTCCACAATACTTCTACCATCTGCAACCTGCTCTCCAGTAGACTTTCATCTCTCTCCTAAATTATTCCAATAGCTTCCTAATTGGTCTTCCAGTCACAAGGGGTCTCCCCACTCCAGTATGTTCTCCACATAGCTTCCAAAGTGACTTTCCTCAAAGGCAGATCCCAACCTGAAGTTTTATGTGAAGATCAGATATCCCCTACTCAAAAATACATACAGCCCTCTTATTTTCCCTTAGACTAGCATATAAATTATTGTGTTCCAGTAATCTGGCATTCAAAATGCTCCATTAAAGGAAGGTCAAACACTGGGGGGTAAAAAAAATGCTCCATTAATTGGCCCCAATAAACCCTATTTCTTTTTACCAAACATTTGCTCCAAATAAAGCCATTTGCTTTATAATAAAGCCAGCTCTTTATAATCTGGCCCCCCTTTCATCTTCCAACCCATTTATCCTTTCTTTTCTACTATCCAAACAATGGTCTTATCTCTTCCACATACAAGGCATTTGTTCAATCTCTCATTTCCATGCCTTTAAACTGGTTGACTTCTATTCCTCAAAATGCGTTCACTCCTCTGACTCAAAGATATAAACCAACTACTTTCAAATAAAGGTATTCCTGGTCCCGTCAGAAAGCTGGTGGAGCAGCACTACTATTCACAGGTTATTTGTCCTTCGTTGTTGAGGACCACAACATCATGAAGGAGACATCTTAACATGCAATTGAACTAGATTTAAGTGAGGCAGGACTGTGCAAAGTCAGCCTCACCTTCTCCTCCTGACCCATCTATATCCAGTGGCAAGATACTTGATTGATTTGTTCAAAGACCTGTGTTCATATTTCACTTTTGACATTTGCATGAACTTGGGCGAACCTCAACCTATCTGAGCCTCAGTTTCCTCATTTTGTAAGATATGGGATTGTACCTGTAACTATGTCTTTGCCTTTCTTAGGCAAAGAACTAAGGATCTGAGAAATTAATTTGCCCAGTTAATATACATTAGAAGCAAGATACAGGGGCAGCTAGGTGGCGCAGTGGATAGAGCACCAGACCTGAATTCAGGAGGACCCGAGTTCAAATCTGGTCTCAGACACTTAGCACTTCCTAGCTGTGTGACCCTGGGCAAGTCACTTAACCCCAGCCTCAAAAAAAAAAAAAAAAAAAAAAAAAAAAGAAGCAAGATACAATTTTACTAACTCTAATGCTTGTCCTCATTGTCTGTCCCTCATCATTATCATTAATTATATAAATATAATTATAAATATAATTATATTTAATTAATATAAATTAATTAATAAATATATAAATAATTATATGAGATCTAATATAATAATTAAATTAATATAATATTAATATAATGTTATAAATATAATTATATAATTGTTATATTTTAACTTATATATGATATAGTATACTGGAATAGCTCTTACAGTTTTGCATGGAATCGGCTTTTGCAGGAGTTGTACCGCTGAACTTGAGCTGGATTAATACCAAAGACACTGAGCCAGGTGATAGTACCACACCAATGATAATGGTCCAGAAGGTATACCTTCGAAGAGGATTGGGATTGAAGCTAAAATAAAATAGAAAAAAACACAAAACAGAAAGCAAGTTAGACTACAGGAGGAAATGAACACTGCCCAAAGGTTTCACATTGATCAGTAAAATTCCCACTGAAATTTGATACATAATGGTAGGGGAGGCTGGTCTTATGATTATTAAACTATAATTTTCCTCAGTTTCCCTGTCTAAAAAATAAGGCATTTGGCTTACAAGAGGTTCTAGGGAACAAAGTAAAGAGCACTGAAACCAGAGTTTGATTCAGATCCCACCATTTGTTAGCTATGGGACAACATGTTTCCTCATCTGTAAAATGATGGAATTATACAATGATCCTCTTGCCAGAGGATCCTCCAGCACCAATATGCTCTAATCATTCATGTATTTATTTTTCTCAGAGAGTGGCTACTTATTTTGCTATAAATCAGAAGTGTTTTTCTTTGTATCTTCAAAATTTCCCTTCAGAATATTGTACACTCTCCCATAATCTACATCAGCCTGTGTAAAGCTTTTTTGTCTCTATGACAAATTCAAAGGACATTCTCCCAGAGTATCCCATTATTCTCCCCTCCCCTGGAAAAATGTTCTGTGTGACTTCATGTGGGTAATTGTGAATATCAAATAGCTCAATGAATGAGGAAAAACTGGAAGAAAAATCTGGGAACTTCCAACCTTTAAATATGTCATCTATAAAAAGTTATAATCTTACAATCTCCCAGATAGCATTTTTTTTTGGCAAGGCAACTGGGCTTAAGTGACTTGCTTAGGGTCACACATCTAGTAACTAAAATCTTGTCTGAAGACAAGATTCCAGGGCCAGTGCTCTATCCATCAAGTCATCTAGCTGTCCTCTTTTCTAATGGCAATGGATGACATTTCTCTGACATTCACATCTATACATGTTTCAAATTCATGATCATTTGATTCTCATAATTATTCTAAGATCTATTTCTTAAAGTCAGGACTTTGGTGATTTCTTTAGTATAAGGAAATCCCAACATAAAAATACTCTCCACCAATCCAGATTGGCAACTCATCTACAAATCTTTAGCCTTAGGGAGTTGCTTGGGCCACAGGAAAATTATGACCAAGTTCACAGCTAAGAATAGGTTAGAGTCATTATTTGAACCCAAATATTCATACCTCAAGGCCAACCCTATAAATAAATTTATGTTGTCTTTTAGAAAACACTAATGGTGTCATCCTTATTTTGTAGAAAATTAAGGTGAAAAAGTCATTTCCCTAGCCTATGGCCATAAAAGTGACAAATATCAGAAGTGGTTTTTGATTCCATCCTGATTCTTTACCCTAAAACATGGGGTCCACGGCATATCAACTAAATCCTAGCTTATTTATCCTTTTCTACTTCTATGTATAATGTCTCCCCCATTAGAATGTAAGCTCCTTGAGGGCAGCCTCTTTCAATCTTTCCATATTATTTTCCCTGTGCAAGGCACAAGACCTGGCATGCCAAGTGCTTGCTGATGAACTACATGCCATCCTTAAAGCCATTTTTAAATTGAAGATTTATCTTGAAAACACACATGTATTCCCAATGAAAAATGGAAACTTACTCCCAGAAATTTAATCTTCCTCCATGATAGGAATTGTTTAGGACATTGCTGATTCCACCTTCAACTATAGTACCCTGTATGATCACGGCAAAGATTCCAGCAACCTTGATCCCAGCTTGGAAAACATGTATCCAGACGACAGCTTTGAACCCACCCTTTTGGAGAAAGAATATTTTGTGTTATAAAAAATCATATATTTAATATAATTTAGCATACATAGCACACAAATATTTATCACATACACAAATCTGTATGTGACAATGTAAATGTCCCGTCTACCAATAAATACCTATGGTTATAAGCTCTATGTGGTTGTATGTTATATAACATATTATATTGTTGTAATGTATGTATAATATATATGTCATGCAATATAATGCAATGCATCACATAACATTATACTATACATTATGATACAAAATTGTATATCATCTGTAGCATTTTATATGATAATTACATCATAAAAATGTGCCAAAATCTATTATATAAAATATAGCATATGTTTGAATCACATAACAATGTATTATTTCTGTTACATTAATCATATTGTTGACTTATATTACATATTGCCATTCCTATTATAGGATCATAGATATGAACTAAAAGGAACATTTTGAGATCACTCATTCTATAAATGATACAACTGCAGCCCAGAGACTTGACCTTCCTATGGTCACACAGGAATTTTAAACCAAGTCCTGAGTTCAGCTTAAGGAGAAATCCCATATAATTCTAATCCTTACTAGGAAAAAAATCCAGCAATTTGTAAAGGAATCCAGGATTCCTCCCCCCCCCTCCCAAAAAAGGGAATAATCTCTTCCCATTAGTGTCAAAAATAAACACTACAATATTTCCTTATGAACACCTGTAAGGTTTAGAGTACAAGATATAGTAGGGTTTTTGGTCAGGAGACCTTTAAATGTTACCAAGTCATGGGAGTTAGGAGTACGTCACTCACAGAATCTGAAAAATCTATGTAAAAAAAATTTTGGCCTGAATTATTATGGTTTAACAGATAAAACATGTTTATATTGTGTATATAATTTATGTATTTCTGAGTTTCTAAATTTGTGTCCTCTTTGTGATTTCCACAAAACTCCCAACATTCCCATCTAATTTCATATGCCAATGCACAATATATCAAAATCACAATGATGTAGAAGTGATAACTGTATAAGTAATCAGCAATGTCCGGTGGAAATTGAAGATAATCTTACCATTGAGCTGTAGAAGATGCAGATCACTCCTGTGCCAAGAATTACGCCCCACAAATTGAGTCCTGTGGCTGCAGGAAAAATAAATACATCCCCATGAAATCTGAACTTTCCAACTCCTTAAAAATGATATCTCACAAAACTTCAGTGGGAAAAGCTTTTCATTTGGGTTCGGGGAATCAAATCATGGTTCTAAATAAATGGAGACTTCTGGGATTGATTAGATGACCTTCAAAATTTTAGCATTTACATATTTACATATAAGCTAGATGGAGCAGTGGATAGAACATTGGTTCATATTTGGCCTTAGACATTTTGTACTTCCTAGGTGTGTGATCCTGGGATTTTACTTAAACCCAATCATCATCAACACACACACAACACACATACTTACAAATTTGAAGGAACCTGAGATCTTGTCTAAGGTTTGAATTTTACAAAAGGAACTGAAGCTTAGAAAGGTCAAGTGACATGCTAACAAGGTCAGATAATTGGAATTATTCAGAGTTGGGATTTGAACCTAGTTCCTTTGATTCCAATGTTTACAATATGCCATCTCTTCAATAACTACTATTTCAGTAAAAGCTTTCCCTTCAATAAATAGTATTTTTTTTCCAAATACACATATAGTTTTAATATTCAGTTTTATAAAACTTTGTGCTCCAAATGCTTCTCCCTACCTCCTGTTACCTTCCCCCTTCCCCAGATAGCAAGCAACAACATATAGGGTCAACATGTGCTATCTTTTTAAACATTTACATATTTGTCATGTTGTGCAAGAAAAACAAACCAAAAGGGAGAAGATAACAAAGAAAAAGCAAACAAAACAAGGTAAAAGTACTATGCTTCTGGACTTTCATTGTAAACTGCGTGATAATACAACTCTTGAACCATGTGGCATTAAGCCCTGAAAACGATCTTGGAAGGAGGAGTGATACATTTTAGCAACAGCTCACATAAATATAACTATGTCTTGAGGAGTGGAAGCTTTCTAGTAACATTTTATTTCACAAGAAAGGTGATAACAATGTGGCCTCCATTTGGAAACCTTATGTATTAATATATGGTTAAGATTTATGCCCCAGTTCCATCAGAAGGATTAGAGTACATGAGCATATACATAAGTATATATGAGTAATCACCAGAAGAGCTGGATGACAAATGACAGCTTCTGTGAATATAGTTTCCTGTTGTAATCCTAGATAATATAAAAAGAGAATGTGTGGGATGACTTGATTGGTAGAGAGGAATTCTGTCATCCAGATGAGTTAACTGAATCACGAAAGTTTACAACTTAGTCCTATCTGCTAGAGTTTATTACCCTGTGATTCCAAGAGATACAGAAGAGATAAACCACTGCAATATATGATCAAACCCACAAAAATCATGTAGACAGAATAGATCTCAATGTCTGTATATGTATATATTGCATATAAGCAAAGCGCTCAAAGAGCTAACAAGTAAAGCTTATTTTTTAAATTAAAGCTTGATTTTTAAAACGTATACATTCATCCCCACAAAACTTTGTGTTCCATTTTTTTTCTATTCCCTTTCTCCCAATGTTAATCCAATGTGAATCCAATGTTAAGCATGTGCACAATTAGCATGCTACAAAAGAAAAATCAAAAAGGAAAAAGAAAACAAAATGCAAACAACAAAAATGGTGAAACTACTATGTTGTGATCCATACTCTCTCAAGGTGCACAAGACCATTGGAACTGGTCTGAATCACCATGTCTATCAATTTTGTTGTTGCTGTGTACAATGTTCTCTTGGTTCTGCTCATTTCCCTTAGCATCAGTTCATGTAAGTCTCTCCAGGCCTCTCTGAAATCATCCTGCTGATCATTTCTTATAGAATAATATTTCATAACTGAGTGGATGCCCATCAGTTGGAGAATAACTGAATTATGGTATATGAATGTTATGGAATATTGTTCTATAATGATCTGCATTGCACTGTACCCCATCTCTCTTCATTCAAAGCACTATAGAATCAAGATTTTGAATCAGAGAAAGCAAGTTCTCAAAATCCACCTATATCACTTAGGACAAGTGATTCTTGGTACCCTTACTTATGAAAGGAAAGGATGAGGTCAGATTATTTCCAATGTTTCTTCTCATTCTAGACCCTATGATTCCATGACCTGCAATGTAATTTTACAGTGCTTGTAGAAATAGTGATTCCACCTTCACTGGAATCTTCCAGGAAGACAACAGGTATGGTTTGTGGAAGGGGCACAGATTGGACTGGGTGACTTTTGTAAGATAAATCCCACATTCAAAATGTCTTTATTCAATGTAGTGAGCAGAATCAGGAAAACATTGTACATCATGACAGCATTATTATATGATGAACAGTTCTAAGTGATTTAGCTATTCTCAGCAATACAATGATCTAAGACACTCCCAGAGGGCTCATGATGAAAAATGCTATCTGCCTGCAAAGAACTGATAGTGTGTGAATACAGACCAAAGCTTTTTTTTTTTCACTTTCTTTTTCTTGTTCCTTTTCCACAAAATAACTAAATATGGAAATGTCTTGCATAATCGCACATGTATAAGATGATATTGTTTACCATCTGAGAGAGAAAGGGAAGGTTAGAATTTAGAACTTTCTGGATAAAATCTATCTTTCTGGATAAAAATTCCTTAAGGAGGTCCTTATTCATTTTGTGACTTGTTCAGTATATTCTGATAAGTATAAGTTCTCTGACTTCATTTGCTATAAATTGGATAAATAGAGTTATTTGCTATTCAAATAGTATGTGCTTTAAAAAGGGGGCAGCTAGGGACATAGCCTCAACCCAGGTTCTATGATGCCAAAGCATTGGCTTCTACCCCAACCTGAAATCAAGCATCAATTTCTCAAGCATTTAGTGCTATAGATATTCATCACCAAGAGTTCTGGATCTTACTTAAGCTCAAGCTATTTCAATAAAGGAGCTAGAAGCTTAACCTTCCTAGGTAGATCACAAAGTATAAAGCAAATGTTTTTCTAGTAGCCTTTCCAATCCTCCCAAATCCTTTTAACCCCCTGAGGTTGGGATTAGTGAAAACTTGTTAAATTCAATTAAAATTTAACTGTTTTATCTTAACTTAGGTTTTATTTTTGTTTGATAAACAAAGATAAACAAGCAAACCAGTAATTTAAGAAGACTACTTCTAATGATTAGAGATTTACAAAAGTCATTATTGGCACTTCTGACAATGTTATAGAACATTCAAAGAATTCTGTATAGAACAGCATTTTAGATACACAAAATTCCATTCTTAGAGTGAATGCAAAGTACCTCTGATTAATAGTATTATGTCTATTTTAAAAAGCAAGCTAATTGGTGTAATGGATAGAGCACCAGCCCTAAAGTCAGGAGGACCTGAATTAAGTCAGATACTTAACACTTTCTGGGAAAGTCACTTAACTTCAATTGCCTCAGGGGAAAAATTTTATTTCTAACAATTTCTAACAATTTCTAACAGGAAGCTTTATAAATGCCAGGTGATAAACACTGAGATCAGCATAGAGATGGAATTTTGTTTCATTATTCGGCTGTGAACAAAATGGCAACTTCCTGAATTGTGCTCTAATCAAACAGGAAGTCCACCAGACTTTTATTTGCATTTTTTCAAAGCAAGTAGGGTTCAGTGATTCCATCAAGATTTATACAGCTAATGAGTGTTAAATGTCTGAAGCTGGATTTGAACGTGGGTAATTGACTATCTTCCTATGATGCTATCATTTCAAAAGCTATCATCTAGACCAATCTTTTTTGTTTTATGCCTTCTATTATCTCTTCCCTGTGGAAGCTCTATTCCTGAACTTCATTTTTGGAAGTCCTTTCTGAGACTTGGAGAGACTTGCATGAACTGATGCTGAGTGAAATGAACAAACCAGAAAATCACTATACACTTCAACAACGATACTGTATGAGGATGTATTCTGATGGAGGTGGAAATCTTCAACATAAAGAAGATCCAACTCACTTCCAGCTGATCAATGATGGACAGAAACAACCACACTCAGAGAAGGAACACTGGGAAGTGAATGTAAATTGTTAGCACTACTGTCTATCTACCCAGGTTACTTTATACCTTCGGAATCCAATACTTAACGTGCAACAAGAAAATGGGATTTACACACATATATTGTATCTAGGTTATACTGTAACACATGTAAAATGTATGGGATTGCCTGTCATCTAGAGGAGGGAGTAGAGGGAGGGAGGGGAAAATCTTGAAAAATGAATACAAGGGATAATGTTATAAAAAAAATTACTCATGCATATATACTGTCAAAAATGTATAATTATAAAATTTTTAAAAATACTATTTAAAAAAAAAAAAGAAGTCCTTTCTGGCCCCTTCCTTGGGTTGGCTGGTTCCTCCCAACACCCCTTTTTCTATTTTCATATTTTACCTTTTTCCAATTATATGTAAAGATTCATTTCTCTTTTGAACTCCAAATTTTTCTGTCCCCCATCATCCCAAGACAGTAAACAATCTTATACATGTACAATCAACTCTGATATTTTCATATTAATTATGTTGTGAAAGAAGAATCAGAACAAAAGGGAGAAATCATAAGATTGAAAAAAAGTGAAAATATGCTTCAATATGCATTCAGACTCCATAGATAGATTCAGACTGTTTCTGGATATGAAACAGTCCATTGATGTTTTTTTGTCCTTTGCAGACAGCACTCTGGGACTTTCCTACCCAGGATTTTCTCTATTGTATTTTTACTGGAGTGGCCACTAGGTGGTATCATAGTGCACAAGAATGTTAGGACTGACATCAGGAAGACCTCTCAAATCTGACTTCAGATATGTATTATCTGTGTGACCTTGAACATGTCACTTAACCCTGTTTGCCTCAGTTTCCCTATCTGTGAAATGATGGAAAAGGAAATGGCAAACCATCCAGTATCTTTGCCAAGAAAACTCCAAGGGGGGAGGGGTCAAAGAGTCACATATGATTAAACAATATCTAAGATTCATCTTTTTCTGAGCGCTTAGATGAACCCATGAAAGCAGACAAAAGCTCCTTCTTCATTATAGAAAGATTTTAGCAGTTCATCCCCATCACCAATCAAGAGTTAATTGGGCTTATCCAAAAATGACCACCAGTAACACTGTTTACAATATAAAACTTACCTTGATTCATAGCAAGAGCTGGCGCATAAATGACAACTCCAATGTATAAAACCTAGAAAAAAAATTATGAAATATGAACATGAAATTATCAAACCTTAATTATAACTTACTTAGGAAGAGAATAAAGAATTTGAATGCTAAGTAATATATTTTGGATGGGGAATTAAGAGCTCCATCTCTTCCTAGTCTTATGTTCTTCAGCATATGTGGTTCTGTTTCCAGCATAATGGGCTCCCTGCATAAAATCTAATAATCTGTGCATTTGATGGATTTTATATTTAATAGGAATTAAGTAGCATTTTAAAAGTTCTTTAAGATTTGCAAAATGCCATACGTAATTCTCATCTAATCCTCACTACAATTTTACAAGGTGAGAGGTAGTATTAAAACCAATTTACAGATGAGGGTATTCCAGTGTATTGAGGTAGTCCAGTATATTGAGCAAAGGCTCTAGGGGCCAGAGTTCAAATTATAGTCCCAGACAATTATGTTACTATGGCCCTGAATAAGTCATTTAACCCCAACTGCTTCTCAAATATTAATATATCATTTCAAATATTTTGTAATCAAAAACTTTAGCAAAGTTGCAGGGTATAAAACAAAACCATACAAATCATCAGCATTTCTATATTTTACTGGCAAAGCTCATCAGCAAGAGATAGAAAGAGCAATTCCATTTAAAACAACTATAGACAAAACAATTTTGTGAGCTTCATACAGATATTTCTGGGGAGCCTTCATGTTTGTCTTTAGGGCAACAAAATTTGTAGTTATTAGAAAGGTCTTAGAGAATGTCAATGCATCCATATATCTTAGCAGTTAAGAATGCTGGGCTTGGAGTCCACAAGAAGTTGAAATCCAACCAGAGAAACTTATTAGTTGTATGCCCTTGATCAAATCATTTAAGTTTGCCTCAGTTTCCTCAACTGTAAAAGAGAATAATAGCACCCTATTCTCCCTGATAGTACCCAGTGTAGGTACTTAATGTACTTATTTCCTTCTAGTATTTTTTTTCCTTTCTGACACTGAGTTCTCACCCTATCATTTCAGTGGAGCTCAGAGTCCTGCTCTACAGATCTGGAGTTCAAAACCGTTATGAACACCAGCTTCCTCATCTGTAAAATGGGGCTAAAGAGAAAGGGGTTAATGGTGGTAATAAGATTAATTGTTCAAAGTGAGAGCATGGGAAGAACCATAGTACCATAGAGTACTATGGAACTCTATGAAACCATTGGAAGCTCTGGTTCCAGGGTTCAAATTCTCTTGATCTGATTTGAGACAAGTTATTTAAATCTCTTTGAAACTCAGTTTTGTTAAGCATATAAGAAAAAGGTTGGACCAGTTGATATTCAAGGTAATTTTGAAGCTCTATAATTTAGGATTCTGTGATTTTCTGCTGAATGAAATAAGAGTCAGGAAGAGATGAGTTCAAATCAAAGCTGACATGGGAACTAATGACTTAACATCACACCTCTAATAGGAAAATATATTTTACATGATGAATAATTGATATATTGTTTGCCTTCTCAATGGGTGGGTAAGAGACTGGAGAGAAGGAGAGAATTTGAAACTCAAAAATGTCAAATGTTTAAAAAAAAAAAACCCAGAAGAGTATACACAGAAACTATCTCCATGCCTCAGGCAAGTACCTTTAAATGCTCAAAGGAGCAGTTCAGATTCTAACTCATTAATTGACTATAGGTGTGGCCTGGTCAAGATCAGTAAAATAATCTGTAAAATGCAAAGAATTACGCTAGATAGCCACAAATGTCCTATCTCAAGAGCTGTAATCATATTGCAGTCCTTAAGGCTTATTTCTTAAACCACAGTAGCCAACTGGATCAGGTGACAGACTGTTCTGCCAAGGGGAATCCCCGTTTCAGAAGCCATCCCATCCTTAGAATATTCACAGCCTTCATTAGTTTACCATCCTTGGTATAGTTACAGCCTACATCCCCATGGGGTAATTAGGAGGAAAATCCTTTGCAATCCTTAAAATTGTAAGGACTTTGTTACATAAAATTGTAAGGACTTTGTTATTTATTGTTATTTCCTGAGTACTATCAAGTAATCAAATATCTTTGTCATCTGAATTATGTCTTTTTTTCTTTTTTTAATTTAGGATTCAGGACAAACAGCTATTACGAAAAGGAAATGAATTGTGTAATTTAAATCATTCCATCATCTCAGGAAGCTAAATTCTCAGTATCTCGGTGCTGAGGCCTCTGGCCTGCAATGGCAGAAACTTGTGAATTCTCTTCCTAGATCTTTCTAGTCCTCTTCTTAATTCGTCCATTTTTCACTTTTTAATAATATCTTGATAAAAATAACTTTGCCAAAATATTTTAAACAAAAGAGGATGAGGGGAAACAGATGGGACACACTGGAGAATCACTTACGGTTTGAAGGATGAACAGAAACGTTCCACAGAGGCGAATGCATTTGTTAAAACGAAGCTCTAGATACTTTAAAAAATGAAAATGAGGGTACAATCGTTAGTATGGATGACCTACTCTGTCCACACTATTACATATTTAGAGCGGGAAGAGACCCAGAGGTCATGGAGTCCAACCCTGTCATTTTAGAAATGAAAAAACCAGAAGCTAGGAGAAATTAAGTTACTTGCCCAAGGTCACAGTAAACTAGTGGCAGAGCCAGGCTTTGATCAGTTTGGTTTCATATATTATCTTGATCTATTTCTCTATTAAATTTTAATATTTTGGGGGCAGCTAGGTGGCTCAGTGGATAGAGCACCAGCAGCCTTGAATTCAGGAGGAATTCAGGAGGAGGAATTCTGAGTTCAAATTTGATCTCAGACACTTAACACTTCCTAGCTGTGTGACCCTGGGGAAGTCACAGCCTCAGAAAAAAAAAAAATTAATCTTTCAACTTAATTTAAATTAAATTGAAATATTAAATTTCTGTTGCTCTATTAAATTGTTTTTTTTCTTGGATTATCTGTTTCCTTGAATTGTTTTATGATCGGTTTTTTTCTTGAATGGTCTCCCATCTATTTTCTTAAATTGTTTTTTGATCCACTTATCTTTCTTCTGGCTTTGCACCTAGATAGTTGTCCCACATTCCCTTAGGTGCAACAGTATCAAAAAAAGACTCCATCCTCCACTCTGCAAGGGCCCCATTCACAGATGCTCATTGAAAACTTCTAGAAAAAGCCACTAGGAGAATGATCAAAAATATCCCGCGCATTTAAAAAAAAAATTCTACTGTGCATTTATTAATCGCATTTCCACTCTGTGCAGTTTTATACAACATGCTTTGAGCGCATAGATAAAAATGAAAATAGTCCCGAGTTCAAATGCGACCTCAGACACTTACTATATGTGTGATCCTGAGCAAGTCACTTAATCCCGTTGGCTTCCAAAGGCAACCTACCCTTGTGCTGAAGAATCCAGCAAGTATTCTAATTTGTTTACCTAGAGGAAAGCCAGTGCTCCCGAGGTGGAGCGGGTGGACTGGGTTCTGGATCTCGTCTGAAGCATTTTTCTCGTGGGTGCACGTAAGAGAACTGGTCTCCCAGTCTCTGTTAGAGACATCCCCTCTAATCTCACTTCCAGCTCCAACCCTTTCCGCAAACCCCCAAAGGTCGTGGCCAGTGACGTCTCCTTACCTCGTAAGTGCTGGTGATCCCCAGTTTATAAAAGACCGGAATGAAGATTTCCGACGTGATGAGCACCATAAGGATGTAGGAGAAGCCATACATGGTGAATATAGCCCCGAAGCGATAGATCTCGGCAGGGATACCCAGGATGGTGATGGCAGACACGAAAGTGGACGTGAGGGACAGCGCCACGGGCAGCGCCGTCATTTTCCGCCCACCTATCAAGAAGTCTTTCTGGGTCTGCTGCTTTTTCTTGAAGAAGGCATAATAAAGGCCTATGGCTGTGGAGATGAGCAGCATCCCGGCAAACACCAAGTAGTCCCACACATCGAAGGTCCTGGCCTCCGGCTGGGTGCCCATGGTTGAGCGGCGCAAACTTTCTGCTCTCCAAAGAACGTCGAGGGGAGCTGCCTGCTTAGAGCGTCCTTGTCCTCGGAGGACTGCAGCTGTCCGGGCCAAGGAGGGCTGGCGTCCTCACCTCGAGTTTGCAGGCCTCCGGCAGCCCCGAGGTGGCCCAGACTCCACCAGCGCGGCGCTTCGGCCTCCGCCGAGGCCCCGGGGCAGACGTGGGCCGGAGCCGGCTCCGCTTGGCTGGGTGGAGAGAGCGTCTCCGAGAGGAGCAGTCCTCCAAGAAAGCCGCCTGGAGTTAGAATGAGGTGTGAGGGCGTGGACGATGGGGAAGATCTGGCTCTGGGAGGATGGGGCTGAGTTAAAATTGCCGGGCTGGCTTCTCTGATTGGCTAATTTGGAGACGTCAAGGATGACGGAGAAGGGGAGGCGCCAGATTGGAGGTATGAGACCTTGACCCAGCTACCCCCAGAAGGAAAATGCAAATGTAAAAGAAAGCGAGAGCCGTGGAAATGTGATTCTTCCACTTGATCCATGATGGACAGAAACAACTACACCCTGAGAAGGAACACTGGGAAGTGAATGTAAAATATTAGCATTACTGTCTCTCTACCCAGGTTACTTATACCTTCGGAAGCTAATACTGAATGTGCAACAAGAAAATGGTATTTACACACATAAATTATATCTAGGTTATACTGTAACACATGTAAAATGTATGGGATTGCCTGTCATCTAGGGGAGGGAGCAGAGGGAGGGAGGGGAAAATTTGGAAAAATGAATACAATCGATAATGTTATTTTTAAAAAATTACTCATGCATGTATACTATCAGAAAAAAATTTATAATTATAAATTTTAAAAAAAATAAATAAATTTTTTTTAAATGGAAATGTGATTAAATCTCTGCTTTAGGAAAAGATAAATCCTCCTCTGCTTTCCAATTTTTTGGCTCCTTTATCTCGATTTGTAAACTCATTATCTAATTAATTGATCTAATTCAACAGCTGTTTAAATCTCAATTCATTAAGCATACCTAAGAAGGAAACACCTACTTCTTAAACAATGGACGTCGTCCATACATTTAAATTTACTGTGAAATCAGGTCACGCCCAATTAGTCCGAAACTCGTTCAGTTTCGAGTGAGTTTAAGTTGTACTTGAATGAAAAGGGCCTCTTTGGGAGCATTTTGACTGAGAGATTATAGGGTGTCTCTGGCGCAGGGAGTTGGGAATATCCCCATCAGACAAATTTATAGAAGGGAAGAGGAGTGAAGGCAATTTCACTGGAGTCTTGTGTACCAGATTGCGGGGGAGGGGGTGAAGGTGGGGGTGGGGAGAAAGACTTCTGTCTTAGTAAAACTTTTTTCAGCCTGCTGTTCCACTGACTAAAGATCACAGGAATGTAATTTAGATAAATTAGGAGGCACCACTTCACACTCTTTAACGTTGGGGATCGGGGAACAGGAGACAGAGATGATGAAACAAACCCAACTGCAGAGAGTCTACTCAGGAAACAATTCCACTCATTCATGTCTCCCAGCAATATAGTCCGGGGCATTATTTCTGGAAGACAATCTGGTCTGGAAATCTAGATCAAACCCCATAAAAAGGGAAAACCCCATGACCTGGAATTCCCAGGTTGAGAATATTAAAAGAATAGTGGTCACTAGCTTTTGAACTGGCTTTTCACAATGCCCTACTTCTTGAGCTCTTTCATTCATTCTTATGGCTCTTTGAAAACAGCAAAATCTTTTACATTTAGCATCTCGTTGGACTCTTCCCCACCCCACAGCTTTGTGGGATAGATAAACATTTTGGGAGGAAGCTGTTTTAGGAGGAAGCCATGGAATTTTAGCTTCTGCCCCAGTCCAAATAATCTTATTGCTATAAGTCTCTGGAACCACATTAGAAAAAAAAGGATTTTTTACCTTTTTCTATGCACACCTTAATTCAATTACAGGGTAATTGAATTATAAATTGAATTATATATAAAATTGAATTATAAATTGAATTATAAATATATATTTTTTAAATATTGTCCAAATATATGGCAATTTTTTCTGAATTCATCCAATTTTCTTGCTCTGCCCAATTCTGTATTTTCTCATTTTGAGTTCTCACCTCATTCTCTTGGTTTGCCCTTCTCCTTTAAGGAGGACTAAAGGGTATGTCACCCTTACCCCCAAGTAAATGACCAAATAAATGCCCTTGCTTGACTTGAACAGAGGTTGAACCTAAATTCTTTAGGACCCTGCAACCCCTACTATTGTACTTCAACATTTTTGGCATATCCCTATAGAAGATCATAGAATTTCTGGTGAATAATAATTAAAATGTGTATAGCATGTTAAGGTTTGCAAACTGCTTTAAAAATATCTCATTTCTCAAAGGATATGAACAGACAATTTTCAGATGATGAAATTAAAACTATTTCCACTCATATGAAAGAGTGTTCCAAATCACTATTGATCAGAGAAATGCAAATTAAGACAACTCTGAGGTATCATTACACACCTGTCAGATTGGCTAAGATGACAGGAACAAATAACGATGAATGTTGGAGGGGGTGTGGGAAAACTGGGACACTGATGCATTGTTGGTGGAGTTGTGAAAGAATCCAACCATTCTGGAGAGCAATCTGGAATTATGCCCAAAAAGTTATCAAAATGTGCATACCCTTTGACCCAGCCATACTACTACTGGGCTTATACCCCAAGGAACTACTAAAGAAGGGAAAGGGACCTGTATGTGCCAAAAAGTTTGTGGCAGCCCTTTTCATAGTGGCTAGAAGCTGGAAGATGAATGGATGTCCATCAATTGGAGAATGGTTGGGTAAATTATAGTATATGAATGTTATGGAATATTATTGTTCTATAAGAAATGACCAACAGGAGAAATACAGAGAGGCTTGGAGAGACTTACATCAACTGATCCTGAGTGAAACGAGCAGAACCAGAAGATCATTATACACTTCAACAATGATACTGTACGAGGATGTATGCTGATGGAAGTGGATTTCTTCAACATAGAGAAGAGCTAATCCAATTCCAATTGATTAATGATGGACAGAACCAGCTACATCCAGAAAAGGACCACTGGGAAATGAATGTAAACTGTTATTTTTACCTTCTGAATCCAATTCTTCCTGTGCAACAAAAAATTCGGTTCTACACACATATATTGTATCTAGAATATACTGTAATATATTTAACATATATAAGACTGCTTGCCATCTGGGGGAGGGGGTTGGGGGAGGAAGGGAAAAAATCTGAATAGAAGTAAGTGCAAGGGATAATGTTGTAAAAAATTACCCATGCATATGTACTGTCAAAAAAATGTTATAATTATAAAATAAAATAAAAATTTAAAAAAAAATATCTCATTTCACCATCATAACATTGCTGGGAATTAGATACTATTATTATCCTCATTTTACAGAGTCTGAGAGAGGTTAAATGATTTGTCTAGAGTCATAAGTAATAAGTGTGACAAATAGAAATCAGGATTTAAACTTAGGTCGTCCTAACTCCAGCTGCAATACTCTATCCATTGAACCAAGAATTGTCTCACTCAAAGAGAAAGAGACTCTGTATTGCAACATCCTCAGTTTACAAATGAGGAAACTGAGATCCAGGATAGTAATGTGATTTATGCTTACAGATTTGGAGTTGAAAGGAACCTGAGAGGCTATCTTGTGAAACCCTTTCATTTTACATGTGAGGGCATATGAAGTCTAGGGAGGTAAAATCAATCATGTGTCCAAAATCATAGAGATATTAGAGGAGGGTTTTGAATGCAGATATTATTCTAGGACTCTAGAAAAAAATTTAGTTTTTCAAAGTGATATATATATATGGAGAGAGAAGGAGGATCAGTTAGAAGGAGGAAGGAGGAGGAGAAGATGATGATGTTGATCAAGAACAAGAAGAAAAAACAAGAAAAAGGAGAAAAGGGAGGAAAGTTTCCTTTGATCCTCACTTTATTATTCCTGTTTTACAAATGAGGCAACTGAGACGCAAACCGTTATGTGACTTGCCCAATATTACTCAACAAGTAAATGCCTGAGGTTAGATTTGAACTGAGATCTTTCTGACACCAAAATTCAATATTGGCCTATCCAAGGTACTGATGAGGTCCTGGACAACTGGGTGGGCTTTAGCAGAAAAAGCCTGAAGCTTTTTGATAAGATAGATTGATAAATAAGATATAGTGGAGGAAGAGCATGAATGAGGTGATCTTATCTTTAAGTGGGCCTTTTGTTCCAGGGGACTTCTGATTGTAGTCCTGCCCCAGATGGGCCTATAGAAACCCTACCTATACGCATCCAATCAGAAAGCCAAGTTATGCTATCAAATGTCTGAGGCTATATTTCACCTTCTAAAGATCTGCTTTTACTAAAAATGTTCCCTAAATTCTCTATGAATTTACTCCATCAGTCAATGACCTACTCTTTATTATAGCTAACTCTTTTTAAGGTGCTTTTAGAGTTAGCCCACCAGTCAGCATTGCAATCCCCTTTCCTGCTAACCCTTTGTTGGAATTCAGTCTGACTAATACATTGTTGGTGGAGTTGTGAACTGATCCAACCATTCTGGAGAGCAATTTGGAATTATACCCAAAGGGTTATCAAACCGTGCAAATCCTTTGATCCAACAATGTTTCTATTAGGCTTGTATCTTAAAGAGATCATAAAAAAGGAGAAAAGACGCACATGTGCAGAAATTAGCAGCTCTTTTTGTAGTGACAAGAAACTGGAAACTGAGTGGATGCCCATTAATTGAGGAAAGGCTGAATAAATTATAGTATATGAATCAGCAGGATGATTTCAGAAAGGCCTAGAAAGACTTAGATGATGCTAAGTGAAGTGAATAGAACCCAAAGAACATTGTACTTAGCAGTAAGATTATGTGAGGATTAACTCTGATATAGTTGGCACTTCAGCAGTGAAGCAATTTAGGCCAATTGCAATAGATTTGTAATCTGCATCCAGAGAGAGAACTAGGGGAACTGAATGTGGATCACAACATAGTATTTTTACCTTTTTTACCTTGTTGTTATTGTTTGCTTGCTTATTGTTTTTTTTTTTTTCCTTTTTGATCTGATTTTTTTTTTTTTTTTTTTTTTTTTTTTTTTTTGTGCAGCATGATAAATGTTTAGAAGAACTGAACCTGTTTAACCTATATTGGATTATTACTTGCTTCCAAGGGAGGAGGGAAAGGGAGAGAGGAAGGGGGAAAAATGTGGAACACAAGGTTTTTTGCAAGGGTGAATGTTGAAAACTATTGTTGCATTTTGAAAAACTAAAAGCTAGTATTTTTTAAAAAAAAGTTCCAGTCACATTATGGCATCTTCCTCCTGGCTGATTGTGAGTTCCACTAGGGAACTTTGACTTTCCCCTTGTTAACTGTTAACTTTCCTTTCTAATTCCTCTTGGAATTTAGCCTGATCTTAGTAGCATAATAAAATCTTTATCCCTTGAATGGGAGGTCTTTGCCTCCAAATTCTGTGGGGATGATTTGTGACACCAGCCTGTAACTTCAATATGCTTTTGGGGTCATACCCCATATCCATATCATTTTGATGGCCTGGTATGGGGAGAACCTGACTGTACCTCAACAATACCATATTCTTCATTGTAATATTCTGTTGTCTCCAGAGACTGCGGATTGCTCTCTGGCAGGAGATCTGCTGTGTCAACTCAAATCTCTCAGACAGCTTCTTCTTCCTGTCTCCAGACAGTTGCCGCCAACTCTGGTCCAAAGTAGAGAGTCTTCTTCAGCACTACAGCAGCAGCAATTTCTACATGCTGGGTGCTCAGCAGCGTGCATTTTACTTCAATCCCTCATGGAGCCCCTGGGTTATTTTTGGTTTCTAGAAAGCATGAAGCTGTTGAGCTCTCTACAGGAAGAAGAATCTGTCCGAGAGATTTGAGTTGACACAGCAGATCTCCTCCCAGAGAGCGATCAGCAGCTTCTGGAGACAACAGCACATTATACATAACTTAAAAGAAAAAAAAAAAAAAAACAATTGCATATGGATAATTTTTCCTATGGCTAAAAATGTAAATATAATAAATAGAAAAAAATAAAGAATGAAATAACCTCAATACCCCACAAATCAGTATCTTGTCATTTCTGGTTTTGATCTTCATGCACTCCCATGAGAGATGAACCTGAAAAATCAATAAGAATTTTGTGAATCTGAAAGTTGTTAAAGAAAATGTCATTTTAATCATTTTTAGAATAGCATTTGTATCCACTTATCTATCAAACAATAAACATTAATTAGGCATTGTATCAGGCATTCTGCTAAGTTCTAGGGATATAAAAAGAGACAAAACCGTCCCTTGCCTTCCAGGAGCAGAAAATTTAGTGGGGAAAACACAAAACAGAAGCTATAAATCTGATTAATAGGAAATCATTAATAAAGAGATAATGAGAGAATTAAGAAGGTTTGGTAAAGGCTTGCTATGGAAGACAGGATTTTAGCTGGGACTTACAGTAATCAGTAGTAGTCAGTAGTTGTAGTAGTAGTATTGGGAAGTCAGTAGTAGAATTGAGGAGGAAGAGCACTCCAGCCTTGGGAGATAGCCAGAGAAAATACCCAGTCTGGAGATGGAATACCTTGTTCATGGAATAGCAAAGAGATCAGTATCACTGGATCAAAGAGTACATAGTAGGAAGTAATGTATAAGGAGATGGATTCTTTTTCAACTTTAGATTCTGCAGTAAAATAGCTATTTCACTTAGATTATCAGTACCAAGAACCTGATAACTCTTTATTACCTTACAAAATGCAGCTAGTGGTGTAAAGGTAAACAACAGTATGATCATCAGTGATATCAATCTGTAATCAACCATTAGAAGTGTTTTGTCTACCAACCATGCCCAGTTAATAAATGCCTTCTTCAAAAATACATCTGTATCCCTTTGACCCAGCATTGCTGTTATTGGGATTATATCCCAAAGAAATACTAAAGAGTGGAAAGGGACCTGTATGTGCCAAAATGTTTGTGGCAGCTCTTTTTGTTGTAGCTAGAAACTGGAAGTTGAATGGATGTCCATCAATTGGAGAATGGTTGGGTAAATTGGTATATGAAGGTTATGGAATATTATTGCTCTGTAAGAAATGACCAGCAGGAGGAATACAGAGAGGCTTGGAGAGACTTACATCAACTGATGCTGAGAGAAATGAGCAGAACCAGAAGATCACTGTACACTTCAACAACAATACTGTATGAGGATGTATTCTGATGGAAGTGGAAATCTTCAACATAAAGAAGATCCAACTCACTTCCAGTTGATCAATGATGGACAGAAATAACTATACCCAGAGAAGGAACACTGGGAAGCGAATGTAAATTGTTAGCACTACTGTCTATCTACCCAGGTTACTTATACCTTCTGAAGCTAATAATTAATGTGCAACAAGAAAATGTTATTTACACACATATATTGTATCTAGGTTATATTGTAACACATGTAAAATGTATGGGATTACCTGCCATCAGGAGGAGGGAGTGGAGGGAGGGAGGGGATAATTTGGAAAAATGAATTAAAAGAAAAAAAAGAATACATCTGTATTATAAGAAAGAAAAAATAAGGGGCAGCTAGGTGGCACAATGGATAGAGCACCAGCCTTGCATTCAGGAGGACCAGAGTTCAAATCTGGTCTCAGACACTTAACACTTCCTAGCTGTGTGACCCTGGGCAAGTCACTTCACCCCAGCCTCAAAAAAAGAAAGGAAGAAAGGAAGAAAAAATATGATGTATGCAGAGAAGCCTGGGAAAATTTACATGAAATGACACAAAGTTTAACAAAAATAAGAAAATAATATACTCAGTGACTACATCAATCAATGTAAAAGGCAAGAATAACTACAAAACAATAAAAAGTAAAATTGACAAAATTAAAAGACAAGCATTGACCTCAAAGAAGAAATGTGAGAAGACAGTTTGAAGAGATGGGAGTTCCAACTGGATGGGACATTTGCATATATTTCCAAATGTTTTGGATGAATTGGTTGGTTTTGTAAATTGTTTTGCCTTTCTTCCTCTTCTTTTTTTATTATAAAAAAGTTCTTTGTTATATGGGATACCTCTCTGGGAGGAGGAGGAGAAAGATTATAGAAAAAGTTTAGGCAATATAAAAACAATGATATCAACAGAAAACTTTTTTGAATAATAAAATCTTTCTCATATATATACATATATATGTAAATACATATATATATGTAAATACATATAAATATATATACTTGTAGCCATTGAAGCTGGATGTGAGCAAACATGTAGTTAGCCATTTCAAAGTTCAGTTCCAATAGATCACACACTCTTTACTAAATTTTTCACAGTTCCTTCCAGAAAAAACATTCATCATAAAAGTACAATTGTACCCTAGAAATAATTTTACCCTAGAAATAAACATTCTAGTTTTAATTTTTATCTTACCTAAAAACACAATTTTAGCTCCAAAGTGGTGCATTTTCTTCTTTAGTCAGGGAAAAGATTACTAGCCAATTATCCTGTCCTTTTTGTCTCAAACTCCCAGAGGACCAAAGGCTGTTTTCTATCAGGATACATGCTCTCAGTATTGAAGAATGGTTAATGGTGTAATTATTGTCCTTTGTTCTTGAAGAGGACCAGTATGATATCACTGTGTTAGAATCAAGTTACAGTGTATCCAACTGCGCCTGATCAGACCAATACGAGTTCAGAATGCTCTGTTTCCTGACATGACTCTAACATACTGTCCAGGTTTCCCATATAACAATGAGGACAGCACAATGACTCTGTAGAACTTTAATTTGATAGTTAATCTAGTTCCTCTTCTCTCACACATTTCCTTTGGAGTCTCCCCAAATACTGAACTAGCTCTGACAATGCATGTTTCAGTCTCATAATCACTGTGGACATCCCTGGGAAGTATACTGCCAAGATAAGTGAACTTATCTATAGTGTTCAAAACTTTTCCATTAGCTATAACAATGCTTCTATGTCTGGATGGTCTGATACAGGCGGATGGATCGAGCACCTGTGTTTTGATGGTGTTCATTGTGATGGCAAAATTAGCACCAGAGTGGAGAAATGATCCACATTTTGTTGCATTTCAATTTCAGCCACTACATTGAAAGCACAATCATCTGCACAAGCATTCCCTCTACTTTAGTTTTGGCTTGTAGCTGTTTTGAGTTGAAGAATTTACCAAAAGTGTGATAACTGACTCTATGCTTTTTTAATCCTCATTGAAGGCTTTTATCAGCATGACTGATAATATCATGCTAAAAAAACATTGGAAATCTCCACTAGAGCCTGGGAAAGTAAAAAAGCATCATCCATTATCCAGAAGCATGCTGCTATGAAATTAACATACAATACTGATGAAGTTCTCTGGGCAATTTTGACATAATTTTCCATAAACCCTCATGACTGCTGGTATCAGAAGCCTTGGTCAACTTTACAAATATCATGTACAGATCTCTGTTCTGTTCCTGGCAATTCTCCAGAAGTTTGGGGACAGCAAATACCATATTGACCATTCTCTGGCCCTTTCTGAAGCCATACTGACTCTCAAGTAAACAACTATCTTCCTGCTGAAGGATCAGCTTAAGGAGGACTGTGGCAGGAATCTTGCTAGCAAATGACTAAGAGAGAAACCCCACTATGATTGTCGCAGGTTGATCTATTTCATTTAACTTTATAGATATGGACAATAAAGGCATTCTTAAACTTTTGGAGATAATCTCCTCTTGCCCCATAATTTGGAAAATTTCAATCAACTTGTATATAGATGCCCAATGGATTCTCCACCTTGCAAATCTCAACTAGAATTGAATCAGTATCAGGTATTTTGCAACAGAAAATGAGTCAAATGACATTAAAAATCTTTTCTTCAGTTGGATTTCAACTGAGGTAAACACAATCAGTGATTTTATCATTGAACAATAAATGATAGTCTATTGAGGACACTTTGGAAGTGTTCAGCCCATCTCTCTGTGGCCATGTCATTATCATTAATCAATGTGGCTCCATCAGCATTGAGTAGTTGAGATGCGCTACAAGTCTTTGGTTCTTAAAGAAGTTTCAGGACATGATAAAAGCCCTCTGGATTGTTATGTAGAAATAAAACTAATTTCATTTGCCTTCCTACTAAAGCAAGAATCCTGCATCTCTGTAAGCTTCACTTATACTTTACTTTTGATGGAATTAAATGTTGCCTTCTTAGAGATGGATGAACTAATCTACTGGTAAACCTGTAGAGTTTTGATTTTTCATTTAGCAGTTTCAGAATTTCCCCAATATTTTCATCAAACCAGTCTTGATGTTTGAGAATGTCCTAACCCCAATGAGTACTTGCAAATCTCTGAAAGCTGTCCTCTCTTTTTCTGCTCTATTGTTGTCAACTATATGTTGACTCAACTTTCCTCCAAGTTGGCAAACTATTCCCACTCAGATGTTAATTCTTCTGGTAGTCATTTTTTTCTTGGTCTAATTGTTTTTGTTAAATATGACTAGCTTGGGAGAGGATAACACATTACCTTTATCACTCTTACACTTTGTCTCTTCTCTTACAGACACATAGGATTTTGGGGAAAGCATAATGGCTCATTTTGACATGAAGCAATCAGACATTTATCAGTTATGTAGTTAAGTTTCCAAACTATTACATGAAATAGCTCCTGGGCTTAAGCAAATATGACTAGGTGAGACAGAATCATAATGATTAGACAATTTGGTTCCACATTAGAGAACCCTTAAATTCTTAGGGGACAGGAAGAATAAGGGCAGGGTTTAGGGAATAAGGGAAGAAGTGTGAGAGGAGTTGGAGAATAGCTAGGGAGGGATCAAGGAGAAGCCAGGTATGGTTGATCAGGCCCTACACTAGTATATAGTTAAGACAGTTCCAGAGATTGGAAACTGGATAGATGGATGGATTAGAGTTACTAGTGAATGAGATGAGGTGAGATCTTTCAAGACAGTTGTGAAAATCATGAAAATGGAGTAAGGCTTCATCTACTTCAGAGTTTGAGTAGGCCTGAAGGACTTTGAGCATTGATTCAAGGGCATACTTGAGTCCCCTTCCAGCTATCCTCTCATGACACAATCTCCTCTCTATTTCAGTCAAATATGGGCAACTATGTACTTATTGGTCAAGTTCAATTTCATGGGTAGATCTCGAGTTTAGAATGTAAGACTCTCAGCCAATGAGGATGAGGGTCAGTGGTGGGAGGAGGTGTTTTGTGTTAGGGATTAAAAATTCTGTCCTGCCCACAGGAGGTGCTTCCTCTCTTTGATTGTCTGCTCTAACGGTGTGATGCCCTTCTTACTAGAATGTAAAATTAACTTTCCTTTAGAGATCTCTCCAGCTTTTTTTTATTAAATGGTGACCCCTCACCATGTCCGTACCACACACTAGCAATGGAGGTTTGTGAGCTAATTAAGAGTTCCAGCTTTACACTGTTATATGCTAACAAGACAGGCTGGGAAAAGTGACCTTTTTTGATAATTGCAACTGGATGACATGTTTTAGGAATGGACTCCTTTTAGTATTTCCTGATAAAGGATCAGAATAAGTTGATTTAGTGTTCCCATGATCATTGTAGCATTTAATCACTAGAATAAAATCATTTTGCTTGTTAATAAAAAGAAAACACAGTGGCATTTAAATAGCACAATGGTTAGAGTCAGGAATCAGGAGAATGTGAGTTCAAATTCGATCTCAGACATTTAACAGTTAATAACTGTGAAATCCTTAGCCAGTCATTTAATACCAATTGCCTTGCAAAAAAAAAAAAAAAAAAAAAAAGGAAAGCATTCTTTGTAGATAACATTGTCACTTTGTCTTTCTTTAGTTTTGATCTCCAAAATATGTGCTTGGTGACAAGATAGGTACTTTAATATTGTCAGGCTGTTAAAGAAAAATTTTTGACCAATTAAACCCAATATCTCTGCTCACACACATTATGCCAACACTGGAGTAAAGTAAGGAAGAATTCTTAAGATACAAATTGTTTTAGCTATCTAGATTTTCTAAGTTACATAAAAAAAGCTCAGGAAGAAATAACATAAAGAAATAACCATTCTTCCACAGGGAGTAAGACAACAAACCTTGGTTACGAAGCAGCCAGAATTTCCTTTTTCGTAATTTCCTGGTCATTGACAAAGAAGACTATACTTTGAAAAAATCCCTCTACACAGACTTTGAAAGCAAAGGTATTTTCAAAGCTTTCTCAATTTTATTTCACTCTCTTCTTTTAGCACTTGTTTCTTAACCTCTCTGGAGAATGCTGTAAATATTTAACAATTGACTCTCTGAGGGAAAAAATGTACCTTCCACTCAGTTTTAAATTTAATTTGTTTATTATTATTATTATTAACATTATTTCATCTCAAAAGTCACAAACAACAGAAAAATAACTCAAGTCCATATTTGTAGCCTTTTCTGAGTTCCATAATGTAAATACACTAATAGAAAATTAAACAATTAATTCATGAGTCAGTCCAGTTGGTTCCAGCTCAACCTTCCAGGCATTTTTCTCCTTCCAGATCACATTTTGGATTGTATTTTCAGATGCAGTTTTCCTTCTTTTTTCCACTTTTCTCCAATGAATGTGTCTTTTTACAAATTAGCACAATTTTCTTCTGCATCTCAAATCCATTGCACAATTGGTAAGTGGAAGATTGAAAATAAAACTTTCAATAAGTTTGTGGGCAATTTTTCTTTTTTGCCACAAAATCCATTTCCAATTTAATTTCTTAAGAATTTGAAGATAACAATGGTCTGTTTTCATTTCTTCCTGATGATTTTGCAAGGCAATTAAATGTTGCCTGATCATTCAGGTCAGATAAACAAAACTCTTCCTATAGAAAGAATAATTATCTTTTATTTTAAGCGTTTTATTTGCCCAGCCTTATCCCAGAGCAACTCCTTTCCTCAAGGCCATTTAAAACAAGTCTTTTGTCCCAGTTTAGAACTCTGAGAAAAATTTGAGAATGATATCTTTCTGGTAAGTTCACAACTGATAAAGCTGGGGTGCTGGGATCTGAAAGTTACAAAACAGATTTTGGGTGTTTTTTTTTCCTTTCTTTTTTGCTTCACTTTTGGAATCATGGAGAGAAAAGCTTTTAAAACTGGCTTCAGACCTATTAAGAAATAAGCATTATTTTACTAAAGGTATACCAACAATCTATTGTGGCCATTAAAATGCTGAAATATCTGAGCATGTACTGCATGTATAGGCATGTCAGTTTTTGACATGTAATGCATTAATTCAGTATTCAAATACATCCTACAAGAATCAAAAATGAATACTCCCAATTAAAAAAATATATATTTGTTGTGTCTGTAACTTTTTTCTTTAGAAAACGATGATGAAAATGGAAAAGTACTCCTGATGTCATAGAACTTTATCTTCTATTTCCTCATTGTGATCATAGCATAACAAAATGCTCCAAATTATTGTTAAACATTTTGTCCACAAGAAAACTTATAATGGATGAACAAAATAAGACAATGATTCAAACTTTTTTTCATATATATATATATATATATATATATATATATATATATATATATATCTTTTTATTTACAAGATATATGCATGGGTAATTTTTTAGCATTGACCCTTGCAGAATCTTCTGTTCCAACTTTCCCCTCCTCCCCTAGATGGCAGATGACCAATACATGTTAAATATGTTGAAGTATAAGTTAAATACAATATATGTGTACATATCTATATAGTTATTTTACTGCAGAAGAAAAATCAGAATTAGAAATAAGGTAAAAATAATTTGAGAAGGAAATCAAAAATGCCAGAGGACAGAAACAGAGGAAGTGGAAATGCTATGTTGAATCACTCAAACTAAAAATGAAAGGTGTCATAATAATAAAATGACCTTGCTTTGTTGTAGCAATTAAATTACCAAGTGCAATGACTTGATTTAATAAAAATCATCTTTCAAAGGCTACTGCTATTTTTAATCAGAAAATGTCCTAATTTAATGTATTTCTCTCTCTTTCGTTGTTACTACAAGTCACATTGGATTTAATGAGTATTCCAACATTCCAAAATGTACTGAATTCAATAATCAGTGTAAACATATTGTGTTTACAGATATTGTAATATGCATTTTTCCCTGGAAAGAAAAATTTCAAATAAATGAAGATATATCAACATAAACTCACAAGAAAAGGCAAAAACAAATATTTATTATTTAAGTCGACTTTATCAAAAAAAATCTATTGAATGTATTGTTAATTTACATTAATTTTTAAATTTTTTAGATTAAATATTTAAAACAAACAACAAAAAAAAAACAACTGTAGCAACTATATCTGATCACATACTGTCTCAGGGAGGGAGGGATAGAATTTAGAACTGAAAACTTATTAGGAAGATTGGTCTATAATTTTCTTTCTCTGTTTTCAGCCTACCTGGTTTAGGTATCAGTACCATGTCTGTGTCATAAAAGGAATTTAGTAGGACTCCTTTAATCCCTATTTTTTCAAATAGTTTATATAGCAAGTGTCTATTTTCCCTCTTCATTTTGTCTGTAACCTCTTCTCATAAATAAAAGTACCTTTTGGCAAAGAGAAAGCCCTTGTGAATTCATGTGTGCCTTAATCCTCGTACCTCATATTTGAACTAGGGATTGCTCTCTAAACCCCATTATTGCTCTCTGAACCCCATTATTTGTTGCCTAACCTCATCATTTGGTGCTGAACCTCACCACTTAAAAGGTTATTGATCCAGAGGAATTTGATTCTAGCTCCACTCTTATTTCTGGGAACTTTGTTGTATTCCTTTTTCTGGGCAAAGTGATATCACCGACATTGTTTTCCATTTCTGGGTGTTTTATTGACCTTGTGATCCATCTGTTCTTTTTAGGCTGTTATGTCTTTAGACACAGAACAAAGCCTTGTGTTGCTGAACCAAGTTCAGCACCAATGGTGTGAAACAGGAACTTTTATAACTAATATACCCATCCCATTTCTTTTTGGTGAAGAAATACCAAACTTTACTTGTAGCCAGCTGGAGGTCCGTAGGCAAAGACTCATGGGATCCATAGAATTCCCAGAGGAGCTAAGAGTAAGATAAGAAACATGCTCCTTATTTTCTCTTGGAGGATCTGAAGTGGTCCAGGATGATTAAAAGTGGTTTGTTTCCAGATGGAGCAGTTGATATAGTTGTGTGAAAAAGCATTTTTAAAATACCTACTATGTTCTAGATATGGTGCTAAGCATTGAATACTATGCTAAATTTTAAAAATAGACATGCTGGGATAATTTAAAGCTTATCATATCTAAAAATCAATGCAGTTACAAATATAGACATGAACAGAGACATGCACAAATACTTATTGTATTTGTTAGACTAGACTTTCTCTTCAAACAATTAGATTTCAGGAACCTAAATGAAGAGTCAACAAAACCAAGCAGCTCTGCTCCAAAAAAGAAAACTTATTATAATGGTTTAAAAAGATCTTTCATTGCTATTGAATTGGTCAAGGGAGTCTTGGCTAAAAGAACTAGTCTTGGCTCATGTTGAATTGTATTAGATGTTGACACCATTTGGTTGCTGAAAGCACAGAGATTAGAGAATGAATTTGTACATGAAGAACAGCAATAAAGTTGGAAAGGCTTAAAAAGGGGTCAAGTGGTGAACAATTTTGAATTCCAGACAGAGATTTTACATTTGTTCCTGTCAGTATTGAGTGTCACATGTTTATTGAGTGAGAGAATGAAATAATCATATTTGTACTTTCTGAAAATCACTTTGGCAGCTGTGTGGAAATTGGATTGGAGAGAGGAATTCCTTTGAAGCAGGCCACAACCAATTAGGAAGCTGTTGTAATAGTCCAGGCCAAAAGTGATTAGATTTTGAACTACAGTAGAAAAGAGAGTTTCCTTACCAACAATCCTCTGCATCAATGGATTCTTAAAACTAATAAAAAAAATTAAAATATAAAGACTTGTGCTGAATTTTATAGGGAAATAAATTCTCTAGAGTCAGAATTTAGAATTGAAGTTAATTTCCTGAACTATGAAACGGGGCATATTTGAGAAATGTATAGGAAAAGCTGATATTCACAATAATATAAACTTTCTGATCTATTATATGATGCCATGAATGACCAGAGGCATGACTAATCCAGAAATGATAAAACATGTGCTCAACTCAATGTCTGTGCTTTTACAGAATGTATCAGTTGAAAGCAGTATTCTGGCCTCTCTCCCTGTTACTTCCTTCTTTGATCTCTTTCTTTCCTATTTTCTTCTTTTCTTTTTCAGTCTCCTCTCTTGGTAGTGATAAGGTCCTGGGTAGCTAGAAAACCTGACTTTACAGTCCCACCCCAGGTGGAAGTCTTGAAACTCTACTTTTACTATATCCAGTTAGAATTGATGTCAGACCTTGAGATTATATTTCCCCTATAAAGGATCTGCTTATACTTTACTAAGTGCTTTTGGAGGGATAGTCTTTCATGTGGTACTTCCCATGGCATCTTTTTCCATGTTATAGCTAACTCTTTTTTAGGGTGCTAAATCCCTTTTAGAGTTAGTCTGTCAGTCAATGTCATAATCTCCTTCTCCCACTAACCTCTTTTTTTAGGGTTAATCTGTTAACTTCTCTATGAGTTCAACCTACCACCACATTGACATAATTCCATTTTATGGCATCTCCCTCATGATTATTTGTAAATTCCACTAGGAAACGTCTCTCTCCCTTTGTTAATTGCTAAAATTCCTTTTCCTTGGTAAAGACTGTTATGGAATTAATCCAGTTTTAGCAGTATAATAAAATCTTTATCCCTTGATTTGGAGGATGTCTAAACCTACAAATTCTTTAGAGATGATTTGCAAAACCAACTCATGACCCCAAAATACCTTTGGACTATCATCCCTATACCTTATTATTTTGGTTTCCTGGGAGAATCTGCACTCCAGTAACCTCAATACCAGGTTTCTTTTTTCTAGTGGTCCCAACAAGTCTATTTGGGGTAGGAAACTTTGAGGCTTATGTGACTGGAAAAAGAAAATGGGAGCCTGGAAACAAGCTTGAAAATCCTAACTAACAGTATTGAGACTGTGGGAGGATAGGATCTTCATTCTAATGTGAAGTGCAGCCCCTTGTGCTGTTTCTCTCTCTAATCTGCTCTCCCTTTCTGTTGTAACCCTTCAGTTTTTCACTTAGGAAAACCTATCAAGGACTATTGTTGAAAATACAATAAAATGACCCCTGAAAACTGCTATAAATGATTGCATTATTGTTATTGTTTGTTGACATCATAGGGTGAAATTTTGGACTTGTGTATGAAATGGATTTATGAGGCAAATATGTACAACAATTGTATAGACTAAGGATCTTAGGGTTGGCACTGGTCTTTTCTACCTTGAATGAACTAACCAAATTACCCAAAGAATTAGTGAATAATCTATCAACTTTTCATTATCTAGATATAACCAAAGAATAACTTGGAAATTTTACAATTTCAACTAAAGAAGCTTCAAGGAATACAATCTATAGAGAGGAGTGGGACATGGGAACTCAACTGAAGAAACCACCCAGCAGATATACTGAGGGAAGTAATATAAGAACTCCAAAAGGAGGAGGAAAAGGACAGATGGCCTGCAGTACCGCAGGCACAAATTGCCTTTGGGATTATGTTCCCTATGAGCATTCCTTACCACCCTCATCCTCATTCTCAGTCTTCCCATGAACACTGTATATTTGTGGGACAGTGTGTCCCTGGTTTATGAGGGGAATAGTTTGTAGCTACTATTCTTAATATGACATCTTAGTAATTGCTACTTCTTTGAGCTCATTGCTTTTGCAGGCTGACTGTTAAGAAGTAGCCTACAGTGGGGATTCATGGGCTACAATTTGGGGAGAACAAATGTATACTTTTTTTTAAATTTAATTTTATTTTTTACAAGGCAATTGAGGTTAAGTGACTGGCCCAGGTCCTAGCTGTGTGACCCTGGGCAAAGTCACTTAACTCCAATTGCCTTAGGAAAAAAAAAAAAAAAAAAAAAAGTTACTTGCCCAGAGTCACACAGCTGGTAAGTATTAAGTGTCTGAAACTGGGGGCAACTAGGTGGCGCAGTGGATAGAGCACCAGCCTTGAATTCAGGAGGACCCAAGTTCAAATCTAATCTCAGACACTTAACACTTCCTAGCTGTGTGACCCTAGGGAAGTCACTTAACCCCAGCCTCAGGGAAAAAAAAAGAAAAAAAAGTGTCTGAAAGTGGATATGAACTCCGGTCCTCTTGATTTCAGTTTCTTTATCCACTGTGCCATCTAATTGTCTCCACAAATATACATTTGATGTCCACAAAGTACACCTGAACCTAGGAGTAGCAGTCATTCTCTGGAGACCAAATCTGACAAATCTGAGTATAAATTCTAAGGGTAATCCCAGAATGGATATCACACTTGGTTCTAGGAGCTAGAACATGCTTCCCTCTTAACAGTAGAATTGAGCAATGGAGAGGAACTGTGAGTATAAAAGTATAAATGTTAAATATACAGCCACCATATTAATCGATTTTGCATAACTATTTTTATTGGGGGAGGAGAATAAAGTTCTAGTTTCTGAGAAGGGCAGTTATTGGGAAGAAAGAATATTTTTAAAAAACAGAAAAGAACATAACTAAGTCACTTTATAAATCACAACTAGCATAGATGAAAGACTTAATAATCTGCAGACCATTATCAAATGTCAATTGGTAGTCCCAAATGAAAAGGACTTCCTTTTTTACACGCCTAACAAAATACTTATACTATTTGAAAAAAAAATTTTTTTTTGATACAGGAAGTGAGGCATCCTTCTGTAAAGAGTATGAAATAAAATAAATGAAATTCACTTCAAAATTCTCCACTCCCCCAAAAAATACAGTTGTAAAGGATCTCTGGAAAAGTTTAATCAAAGAAGATGAGTAAGCAGAAACAATGCAATCATTTTTATTATAACACAAAAGACCTACATATTTTTTTCACAACCTAGCATACTTAAAGTCACCTAGTTAATAACTTAAGAAGCAAATGCTGATGCCTGTAATAGACTATCACAATATTAACAGTTCTTATGCAATAGAAATGCTCTGAGTCATCACATCACAAATGCAGCTCACATTCTTCTTGAGAGGTAGACAAGTATAAAGTATGAGTTGCACCAGTAGTTAAATGACATCACCAAGGTCATACAGAATATAGCTAACATTTATATATACTACTTACTGGTTTACATCATTTTTTTCTACTTATAAAGGAGATTTTGAGGCATAGGTGTGCCTAGAAGGCTACGGACAGCCTGTTAACTATATTACCAATGATTCTTCACTTCCCCTTTCCCACAGTCTTCTGAAAATCTCTTTGACTACATGCCCAGTTTGCAGATGAGGAAACTGTAGTTTATAGAGGCTAAGCAAGTATTACAAGTGGGATTCAAACCTGTTTTCTATTATTCACACCCCACTTGGACTTTTTCCATGGTTTTTGCCCTAAAGCTAGTAGCATAAATATTTATGTGGGACATGGAGCCAGGAAAACCTGAATTAAAATCCTGCCTCCAACTGATTACTTTCAGTTTCCTCATTTGTAGAAATCAGTCTCTGAGAGGTTCAAGAATCAAATGAATAGAGAATCAAATGAGTTAACATATGTAAAATGCTTTCCAAACCCTGAATCTCTAGCTAAATGTTAGCTATCTGCATTTAAGCATTTAAATTTTGTTTAGGTTGTCCTCAACTAAATAAAGCCTTTTGTGTTTTCAAAGTAAGTCTATGGCAGTCTAACATTTAGATGAACGACAAACATTTGCCTCTTAATTATGGTGGGTATTAAGGCTTTAGCTTTGTCCAAAATACACCAAAATTAAAAAGGAAGGAGAATTCCCCAGGATTATATCACCTGCATTACTTTTCTTAGTATCTGCCTTTATCTCAAGTCCACTTTCAAGAGTATAACATAATCCACTGATCCTCCCAAAGTGATTAATGTCAAGTTTTTCCTTCCATTGTCTAGGTAACTCTTGGTAAGGTAGGTAAGGTAAGAATTATAGCTTCTCATATCTCATAGTCACTTTTTTTTATTTTTATTTTATTTTTATTTTATTTTATAATTATAACTTTATTTTTGACAGTACATATACATGGGTAATTTTTTACAACATTATCCCTTGCACTTACTTCTGTTCAGATTTTTTCCCTTCCTCCCCCAACCCCCTCCCCCAGATGGCAGGCAGTCTTATACATGTTAAATATATTACAATATATTCTAGATACAATATATGTGTATAGAACCGAATTTCTTGTTGCACAGGAAGAATTGGATTCAGAAGGTAAAAATAACAGTTTACACTCATTTCCCAGTGTTCCTTTTCTGGATGTAGCTGATTCTGTCCATCATTAATCAATTGGAATTGGATTAGCTCTTCTCTATGTTGAAGATATCCACTTCCATCAGCATACATCCTTGTACAGTATCATTGTTGAAGTGTATAATGATCTTCTGGTTCTGCTCGTTTCACTTAGCATCAGTTGATGTAAGTCTCTCCAAGCCTCTCTGTATTTCTCCTGTTGGTCATTTCTTACAGAACAATAATATTCCATAACATTCATATACCATAATTTACCCAACCATTCTCCAATTGATGGACATCCGTTCATCTTCCAGCTTCTAGCCACCATGAAAAGGGCTGCCACAAACATTTTGGCACTTACAGGTCCCTTTCCCTTCTTTAGTATTTCCTTGGGATATAAGCCCAGTAGTAGTATGGCTGGGTCAAAGGGTATGCACATTTTGATAACTTTTTGGGCATAATTCCAGATTGCTCTCCAGAATGGTTGGATTCTTTCACAACTCCACCAACAATGCATCAGTGTCCCAGTTTTCCCACAGCCCCTCCAACATTCATCATTATTTGTTCCTGTCATCTTAGTCAATCTGACAGGTGTGTAGTGGTATCTCAGAGTTGTCTTAATTTGCATTTCTCTGATCAGTAGTGATTTGGAACACTTTCATATGAGTGGATATAGTTTCAATTTAATCATCTGAGAATTGTCTGTTCATATCCTTTGACCATTTATCAATTGGAGAATGGCTTGATTTCTTATAAATTAAAGTCAATTCTCTGTATATTTAGGAGATGAGGCCTTTATCAGAACCTTTAACTATAAAAATGTTTTCCCAATTTGTTACTTCCCTTCTAATCTTGTTTGCATTAGTTTTGTTTGTGCAGAAACTTTTTAATTTGATGTAATCAAAATTTTCTATTTTGTGATCAATAATGGTCTCTAGTTCTCCCTTGGACACAAACTCCTTCCTCCTCCACAAGTCTGAGAGGTAAACCATCCCATGTTCCTCCAATTTATTTATGATTTCATTCTTTATGCCTAAATCTTGGACCCATTTTGATCTAATCTTAGTATGTGGTGTTAAATGTGGGTCCATGCCTAGTTTCTGCCATACTAATTTCCAGTTTTCCCAGCAGTTTTTGTCAAATAATGAATTCTTATCCCAAAATTTGGGATCTTTGGGTTTGTCAAACACTAGATTGCTATTTTTATTCACTATCTTGCCCTGTGAACCTAACCTATGCTACTGTTCAACTAGTCTATTTCTTAGCCAATACCAAATGGTTTTGGTGACTGTTGCTTTATAATACAGTTCTAGATCAGGTACAGCTAGACCACCTTCACTTAATTTTTTTTTTCATTGCTTCCCTTGAAATTCTCGACCTTTTGTTGTTCCATATGAATTCTGTTGTTATTTTTTCTAGGTTATTAAAATAGTTTCTTGGAAGTCTGATTGGTATAGCACTAAATAAATAAGATTAGGTTAGGGAGTATTGTCATCTTAATTATATTCGCTTGGCCTATCCAAGAGCACTGAATGTCTTTCCAATTATTTAAATCTGACTTTATTTTTGTGGCAAGTGTTTTGTAATTTTGCTCATATAATTCCTGACTCTCCTTTGGTAGATATATTCCCAAATATTTTATACTCTCGACCGTTATTTTGAATGGAATTTCTCTTTGTATCTCTTGCTGTTGGATTGTGTTAGTAATGTATAAAAATGCTGAGGATTTATGTGGATTTATTTTGTATCCTGCAACTTTGCTAAAATTCTGAATTATTTCTAATAGCTTTTTAGCAGAGTCTTTGGGGTTCTCTAAGTATACCATCATGCCATCTGCGAAAAGTGATAATTTGATTTCCTCATTTCCTACTCTAATTCCTTGAATCTCTTTCTCGGCTCTTATTGCCGAGGCTAGCATTTCTAGTACTATATTGAAAAGTAATGGTGATAGTGGGCAACCTTGTTTCACTCCTGATCTTATAGGGAAAGGTTCTAGTTTATCGCCATTATATATGGTGTTTATTGAAGGTTTTAAATATATGCTCCTTATTATTTTAAGGAATAGTCCATTTATTCCTATACTCTCAAACGTTTTTAGTAGGAATGGATGTTGGATTTTATCAAATGCTTTTTCTGAATCTATTGAGATGATCATATGGTTTTTATTAATTTGATTATTAATATGGTCAATTATACTAATAGTTTTCCTAATATTAAACCAGCCCTGCATTCCTGGTATAAATCCCACTTGGTCATAGTGTATTATCCTGGAGATGATTTTCTGAAGTCTTTTTGCTAATATCTTATTTAAGATTTTAGCATCAATATTCATTAAGGAAATTGGTCTATAGTTTTCTTTCTCAGTTTTCAATCTACCTGGTTTAGGTATCAGTACCATGTCTGTGTCATAGAAGGAATTTGGTAGGATTCCTTCAATCCCTATTTTTTTCAAATAGTTTACATAGCATTGGAGTTAGTTGTTCTTTAAATGTTTGGTAGAATTCACATGTAAATCCATCTGGTCCTGGGGTCATAGTCACTTTGAAGCTCAGTTCAAATAAGGAGGTCAATAGTAAGATGGTTGATTTTCATTCCCAAAACAATATTTAAATACCTGATATGAATATTCATTTTAACATACAGAATATGGCTGACATTGATATATACTACTTAAATTTATGAAATAAATATTAATTGATTCCAAACTAGATACAAAAATAAAAATATCAACATCCTGCTCATTTGTAAAATTATAAGAAAAATTAATTATATTTCCTCTTTACACATAATAGTAGCACATTTCTCCAGCACTCTAAGATTTTTCAAAGAAAGCCTTCCCCTTTCAACAGCCCTGTGAGGTAGGTAATGTTATATTATTTTTGAGCTCTCAATAAGTGACCCTCCCAGGGTCTGAATCAGATTTTGAACCATGACTTCTGACCTGAAAATTAGCACTTTGGCTAAATCACTAACATGCCTTTTAAAAGTATCAATACTAGAATTCCATCAGTGCTTGAAGCATATGCATATTAAATAATTTAATTAGATGCTACATAGACGTATATGTTTACATTCTGAGTCTAATAGAAAGTAATTCTTTGAGAGTAGAGGCTGCTCTACATTTTTTCTTTGTTCTAGGTTCACAGCAGGCACTTGATAAATCCTTATTGAATGAATATATGAATATTCATATTCTTTGTTGAAAATAATCCTCTTTCTATTTTAAAAAATAGTTTGTGCTGGAATCTTTCAACATAATCTTACAATATATTATTATTCAAACAGTAGAGAAATTGGGTCTTATTATAAAACTTTTAAAAGGCATATAAATATTTCTTCTTTTTATTTTTTAACTTTTCCTGAAATTTCATTGATATGAGAATTCCCAGAGAGTTCCCTTTAGGAATTCAGATGGAGACCTACTCTGAAATTCACAGGCTTAATTAAGGAGTTTCTTAAGGCACTGAGAATTTCAGATACTTTATGACCCAGGGACCACAAAGTCTGAATTTGTCAGAAAAGTAAGGCTTGAACTCAGATCTCCCTTACTCCTATACTAGCATTCACTAAACCAGATATAGCTCACTCAGGGCCAGGGCAGCAGGAGGGAACTAAGGACAAAACTTCCCAGTCCTGCCAACCAATTTAAAGTGTAATTAGAAATGTTTAACAAAAATAAATAAAAATACAATATAATACAGATAATGTTAATTTGTGGTTTTCCAGGTTAACATGTGACTCTGTGTTCATTTGATACCACTGTGACACAGCCAAGCTATTTTTAGTATTTAGTTAACAGTAATTTTTACAAAAACCCAAAACTTGGCGACTTACATATTTCTCAAATTGTATATGGTGTAGGAATGGAGTGGGGCTTGGGGGGTGGAGAAGTTTACAATTAAGTCCTGATAGATCCAGACAGACTGAAAAGAAGGTAAAAGAAATTAACAAATCAACTTTCAGCTTTTTGTATCTAAAGAGCTGAAGGACATCATTTAAGAAAATTTTCTATGTCTTTACACAGTGATTAAATTATTAAACTGAATGAAAAATTAGCAAGAAAAAAACATTTTCTAGTCATTGAAACATTGTCTTGATTTTAGTGGTTTAAAATTTTACTTTCAAAGATTCTGTTATGGATGAAATGTAATGATTTGATTTCTGGGTGATCCATTATGGATTACAGAAGTGATGGAAGGATCTGATTGTTAGGTGACCTACTATGGATTACAGATGTAATGGAATGATCTTACTTCTAGGTGATCCACTATGGATTACAAATGTGATGGAATAATCCAATTGCTAGGTGATCCACTATGGATTATAGAGCTGATTTCTAGGTGATCCACTATGGATTACAGATGTAATAGAATGATCTGATTTCTAGGTGATCCACTTTGGATTACAGACATTTTCTTGGGATGTCAAATCAAGAAGAGAAGGTGCTGTATATGGTTTTGTTGGTTTGTTTTTTCATGGCAGATTGTAGGAAAAAGAGGTTATCAGCACCAGGACCAAGGAAAGCAAAGGGTATTCCATCCAACAGGAAGAACAAGGACCAAAAGAATAAATATTAGGATGAGACATCATCAGAATCCAGAAATGAAGCCAAGTTAGAAGTCAAAGTGAATCAGAAAAAAAAAAGGAAGGTCAACATAAATCATGCAGGAAAAGTAATGGGTATTAGTCATGTGATTTCATTGGCTAGAGGAATTCTCAAGTGAGGAAACACCCTCTCCCAAAGAAAGTAATCACCTTGAGAGTTACCTGAAGCACTATGAGATTCAGCAGAGTGTACAAAAATATCAGAGATATTCTAAAACAAAATCTAAATACAATTCAATCATCTTTAAAAATATATAAAAAAGCAGCAAGGTATTCAAGTTTATCCAGTATAAAAGCTGCCTCAAAAATGTGCCTCATTGGTCTTTCTCCAGCTTTCTGTGAAGTTTATTTCAGTGTGGTTGAAAGCAGGGTTACAAGTGCCGCCATCTTCCATTGCATAAGATTGATTTGACTTCTAGGAAAAAAAAAAAAAGTTAACTAGTTTCATCAATTCTTTGAAGATAGTTAGCTTTATCAGCCAAGGTTCTCCCTCCACTAGTGGGAATCACACTCCAGTCTGTCTTACTAGATGTCTTCAAGAATAGTAGCTGACAAACCTTTCCTTCTAGCAGCCAACCTTTCAGTTCTTCGGCTTAACTAGGGAAGAGTCTGCTTGGTCTCTACTATTACAATGTTCAAGAACCCAGAAAAGATTCCCTGCCATCATGAAGCAAGAAACTTGAATTTTAATGAAGGAATGAGGGTAGGATGGATCATGTATATACACAATTGCAAAATTGCAAATTATTGATGGTTCAATTTTTTAAAAAATTCTTAAGTAACACATTGGATTGGAGTTGTAATATCTGAGTTCAAATCTAGTCTCAGACACTTCCTAGCTATGTGATCCTGGGCAAGAATTTAAACTCTTTTGTGTCTCAGTTTCTTCATATATAAAATGGAGGTGATAATATATGAACCTCTCAGTCTAATTGCTTTAAAATAAGCAAATTATAAAAAAAATAAAATGAGATAACATTTATAAAGCATTTTGTAAACCTCAGAATGCCACATACATTTTAGTTGATATTATTATAATTGGCTTCCTATTCTAATGAAGGAATAATATAGAACAAACACATCATTAAATTTTGTAATCTCAAAAAAAATTTTATCAGTGGATATTTCTTCCATAGATAACCATTCCTCAAGTATGTGTGTGTATATATGTATATACACACATACACATAAGCACAATATATGTGTCCACATATACACACATGTGCATGTGTTTATATATTCACATATTTGTAAATGTATAAAAATGAATGTATTTATGTTGGAGAAGGGTTTATAGGTGGAGGGCATATGCACTGATAAAAATCACTTTTGGAGGAAAAGCTCCAATCCATACAGAAATATTTATAGCATCTCATTTTGTGACATCAAAATTGGAAACTAAGGATACCCATCAATTGGGGAATGGCTGATTTGGTAAATCAATGTAACAGAATGCTACTGTATTGTAATAAATGTAGAAAGAGATGTTTAAGAGAAATCTAGGAAGACTTATATGGACTGATACCAAGTGAAGTAAGCATAGCCAGGGGAAAAATTTGTACAAGAACATTAACATTGCAAAATCCAATTTTATATACACACATACACAGACACAGACATATAGATAGAGATATATACATATCTATATATGTTACAGACACACATACACAAATCTATCGGGTGTCGCAAAAGTCATAGTGCAATTTTAAGTTTTAATTAATTTTAATAAGCTTAAAACTGTACTTAGAGTTTTAAAGCAGCCTGTATATGGGAAGAGAAAGATATAGAAACAGAGAGAAAAAGAAAGAGAGAAGATTCAAAGAGAAACAGAGAGAGGATATGTTTTTGTGATTTCATGATTTCATTGGTATGGAGAACTCCTTCCATTAGAGACCTGTAATCAATCAGCAACTTGGAGTCTTGATTGAATTCAGATCTTCTGGGCTTATTACTAGCTCTCTCTTCACCATGACTTCACAAATTACCATGACAAGGGAAGGGAACCATTATCTGATAGCCAAACTTTTGGTATTAAATCTTTATAAAATTAGCTAGAGGGGTTTCTAGGTACTAGAGGTACCACTTGTCAGATGCCAGAGCTCCTATTCCATTGGCAGAGCTTTGACCTCTGAGAGCAATCTCTATCACTAGAGTGAGACTTTGGTAGAGGTATCATTAGGGAATTATTAATTGCCTCTTTTTTCCACTATCTTTGGAGAGGAGAAGGGTGAAGGAGGAAAGGAAGGTAATCCTTTTCTGTTATAAAATGATAGGAATGATCTTTCTTATATAAGAAAAAAAACATACCTTGTTTAAGAAGTTAAAATTGGATAAAAAGTCTTCTTTTGTTAGTAGGAAACTGTCATCTATTCTCTGTTTTCTTCCTCCTGAAAAACACAGCCAATAATGGAAGCATATTCAAATCTCTTTTTTTTTTTAAATGAGAACATTCAGAGATAAAAATCTCTCCAGTTTAAAATCCTATCTTGATTTACCAGAAGAAAATCATTTTATGAGTCTTTAATCAAAACCCCTGAGAAACACTATCCTCTATAAAATTCTCTTCCTCCTTTCTCTTTCTCTTAAACTTTTCTTTTAGGAAAGTGTTCAAGAAGAAAGGGAAACTAAAACTCAGAAAAGTGGTAAAAACATAATTTCTTCATTTTCATCTCTCTATCCCCGGCACTTAAGGGTGATGTTCCCTATTAGTGAAATCTTTATAAATGTTTGTTGTTCAAATAAATCAGTCAAGTTTCCCATTTATAATTTGGAGGAAACAATTCACATAGCAGAACTGTAATACAGAATCACTGATACAAGTGATTGTAAATTGCCATGTAAAAGTTATCTCAAAAAATAGCAATGCAGAAACAGGTACCTGTTAGGAGGCTAGCAATTATTCCCACCAATAGAGTGACCAAAGTTCCAATGGTGCTGAAGTACAGATATGATAAGGAGTACCAATTATCCATTAGGGGAGTTCTATAAAGAAGAAGGAAAAGATTCATTATAAGAGTAATCTACAAGTCTCATATCAAAATCAATGAGCAATCAATATGTTCCATAGAATGTTAAGACAACTAGGGGAAGAATGTTACATTGGCTCCCCCTTATGGGAAGACATGGAGGAGAGTCAAATAAAATGAACAGGCAAATAATATTGGGCTCTTTTTTTTGTTTGGTTGGTTTAGTTTGGTTTGGGTTTTTTGGGAACAGCTGTTTTTTTTTTTTGTTTGTTTGTTTGTTTTTGAAGGAAGTTCACACCTTGGTGAGTTCAAAGATCCATGGAGGTATATGGGATGACCAACCCAAAATATACATACATCAGTGATTTCCAAGGCAAAGTAAGGACAGTTTTTGGAATCATCTGTCTCCTACCAGGCTCTTAGTAGAAAAAAAAAAACAAAACATTGTATTTGTAAAATATTGTAAAACTTACCTTTCAACATTGTGAATTTGAAGGGCACTTGTAGAAAATGGCATTTCTGTGGTGGTCATTGTCCAGTTTCCCTGGTCTGGACTGGTTATGTTACAACCATCAGTAACAAGACTCAAGGGTAAAGTTCTTTCTGGAAGGGGGGGATAAAGCTGAGCTCCAATTCCAACCCAAAGGGAAATGGCAAATCCAGCAATGAGTCCTACAAATGCCCCCTGTAAAACAGAAATGCTTTTGAGAAGAAAACAATAGGGCTTTTTTTGGAAGGAAAAAGGAAACCGTGAAATATTGAAGCAAACTTTTCACATGTCAGGGTTCCTGGCACATATAAAGCAATAAACAAACATCGATTAAAAAATTCTATTCATGCCTAGAGAAAGAACTGATTGTGTCTGAATACAATTAAAGCATAATTTTTAAAAACTTTTTTTGGGGGGAGAGAAATCAATGTTTTCTTTCACAACATGACTTGTGGAAAAATTTTACATAACTTCATATGTGCCTTTTCAATGGTGGGGAGGGAGAAAAGGAGAGAATCTGGAGCTCAAAGTTTTAAAAACAAATGAAAAATATTACATGTAACTGGGAAAAACAAAATATTAAAAACAAACAAACAACATTAAATCCCTACTATGTGCCAAGCATTCTGGCACACATAGCAGATAGTTAGCAAATTTTTATTTATTATTGAGTAGTGAGGAAGGGGGAAAAGCTCAGGATTAGGATTCAGAGTTGCTTAAATTCTGACTGTTACTACCAGTATAATTTTTGGGAAATAACTTTTTTTGTGTCTAAAAAAAAGTTTTAAAATATTTTTTCAAGTAGAAATCTGATTTTTCTCCCTCCCATTACTCCCTCTCCCAAACTAAAAAGAAAAAAATAAAATAAAATAAAATCTTTGTAATAAATGAAGAAAACAACTTCTTATTGAGTCTAACAAATAGATATCTTATTCTGCATCCTGAGTTTGGGAAAATCACTTAAGCTAGATCAGCCTCAGTCTGAGGCTGTTGTTAAATTTGTTAAATAAGGAAACTGGGTTCAATCTTCTCTAAGGTTCTTTCCCCATGCAGATCTATGATCCTGTGATCTTTCCTGTTCATTCCTATACTCAGTCAGTCACTAAGTCTTGTCCATTTCTCTTTTAGACGGTTACCCATCTTCACTTCTTTTCCCTGCTCATTACATAGTTACCTCACAGGGGTTCTTAGGTGGCCCATAGTGCATAGAGCATCAGATCAAGTCTGGAAGCTACATCCTACTAGGTTCAAATTTGACCTCAGACACTTACTAGCTATATGACTGTTTCCTCATCTTTAAAATGAGTTGGAGAAGGAAATGGCAAACCACTCCAATATTTTTGCCAAGAAAACCCCAAATGTGGTTACAAACAATTGGACATGACTAAAAATCACTGAACAATAACATCTAGCAGGCACCAGAGAACAAATACTGTTTGCTCTTAAGGAGGCAGATTGGTACAGAGTAAAGGCTTTGGAATAAGAGGATCTGGGTTTAAATCCTGCTGCCTCTGATATTCACCAGGTTAAGTGACTTTGGGCAAGTCACTTAAATTCTCAACAGGATTGTATAAATGGCCTCTGAGAAACCTTCTATTTTATATGATTTTATTTATTTTTTATATGATTTTATATTTCCACATACTATCCCATTGCCTCAGAGATGGTCTTATCATCTGCCTACTTCCAAGTGCCTCATCCACATTCTTTCTTGCCCATCGTGTCCTTGTCACAGAATTCATAGCACTGTCATTTCTGGAAAGACCAAGTCAATGGACTGCCTCCTATATCAACCCACTATTCCAGGGACTCACTACACTAAGACTCCTCTCCTGAGCACTACTAACTGACATACTGTTTTCCCTTATTACAGTGTAATCTCCTTGAGGGTAGAAACTCCCTTTATAGCTCTATCCTCAGTGCTTAGCATCATACTTGGCACAAAGTAAATGCTTATTGATTTTTTTTTCATTCATTCATTCACTCTGGGAAAGGAGATTGTCTTTATAATCCTAGTTCATACTTACAAGGGAGTTGGCAACGGGGACCAAGATCCCCAAAGAAAACAAGCCCAAAAGTGGTCCTCCAATCATACCAAAGATACTGAGCGCTGCCTATCGAGAGAATAAAATGTCACAAATTAGTCATGAAAGGTACGTTCTCAAGAAAAGGTGAGCTTTTCCCGGGAAATAATGGAATATGGGTCCATAAGCAGTCAACAACACATATTGGTTTTCCCAAAGTAGAAAAGAGGCTTGCTGGAGTGTGGGAATGAATCAGAAAGAAAGCCAAATCTCCCTTAAGAGAGTCACTACAAGAATGCCTAAGTGGAAGAGGACAAGAAGTTGGTACTATTGGATATAGAAATATAGAAAGGTAGATAGAAAGAAATCAGCTCCCTGACATCACTCACTACCAGATTTAGATTGTACCTGAGTAATGACTGAGGCATATGCACACACACATACACAAACATATGGGGGGAGAGAGAAGAGAGAGAGAGAGAGAGAGAGAGAGAGAGAGAGAGAGAGAGAGAGAGAGACAAAAAGAGACAGAGAGAGGAGAGAGAGAAAGAGAGAGAGAGAGAGAGAGAGAGAGAGAGAGAAAGAGACAGAGAGAGAAGAGAGAGAGAGAGACAAAAAGAGACAGAGAGAGAAGAGAAAGAAGAGAGAGAGAAAAGAGAGAGAAGAGAAAGGAGAGGGAAAAGAGAAAAAAGAGAAGAGAGGGGAGAAGAGAGAGAGGAGAGAAGAGAGAGCAAGAAAAGGGGGAGAGAGAGAGAGGTGGGGAGAGAAGAAAAAGAAGAGGGAGATAAAGAAACAAGAGGAGAGAAGGGGAGAGAGGAAAAATGGATAGATGGATAAATGCAAGGAATATGCTGAGAGAAATAGATGTTATATATATGCACATAGAAGTATGTCTAAACCACACATATACATATATGTGTATATATACATATATTGAAAGACATACTTGCATATAGAGAGACATATGTGTTTGTGTGTGTTTATATACAGAAAGACATGCTGCCTAAAAGACATTTTCTGTTTATCTCAGAGTTGTATATGGTAATGACTAACAGAAATTGCATCTCATGAAGGCATTCCAGGATTCAGTTTCTCTTCATCACCCACATTTCAGTGAATGATAAAAAGTAGATTTGTCAGTGCACAGAGTGAGCAAAAGCTAGAAAATTTGAAGTATCATTTATACCATTTATTGTTTTCCAGAGTTGCCAAAATTTCACTCTCACCTGTAACAAGGTTCCCATGAGTGATGCCAGGGCTGCCATTCCAATGCACAGGGCTCCATACAGTATACCTAAAAGAACAGATGGAAAGCTCAGTTCAGATTAATCTTGATAGTTAACATTCTCCTTTTTTTTTCCCCCTGAGGCTGGGGTTAAGTGACTTGCCCAGGGTCACACAGCTAGGAAGTGTTAAGTGTCTGAGACAGATTTGAACTCGGGTCCTCCTGAATTCAGGGCTGGTCCTCTATCCACTGCACCACCTAGCTGCCTTCTTCTTCTTCTTCTTCTTCTTCTTCTTCTTCTTCTTCTTCTTCTTCTTCTTCTTCTTCTTCTTCTTCTTCTTCTTCTTCTTCTTCTTCTTCTTCTTCTTCTTCTTCTTCTTCTTCTTCTTCTTCTTCTTCTTCTTCTTCTTCTTCTTCTTCTTCTTCTTCTTCTTCTTCCTTCTTCTTCCTTCTTCTTCTTCTTCTTCTTCTTCTTCTTCTTCTTCTTCTTCCTTCTTCTTCTTCTTCTTCTTCTTCTTCTTCTTCTTCTTCTTCTTCTTCTTCTTCTTCTTCTTCTTCTTCTTCTTCTTCCTTCTTCTTCTTCTTCTTCTTCTTCTTCTTCTTCTTCTTCTTCTTCTTCTTCTTCTTCTTCTTCTTCTTCTTCTTCTTTTTTTTTTGATAGTTAACATTCTCAATGGAATATATTCATCATGGCTTTTATACTAGAAGATAATTTGCTGGGCTAAAAAATAGCCACACTGATCAGAACAGGTAAAAGGTAAAAATGGGATGTATTTTTCTGCCAGAAAATCAATATACAAAGTTGATAAATAATACCCTAGTGTTGTGTTTAGGATTAGTTGAAACACTAGATTATATCAAGAAAAGAATCCCTGGGATTAATTGTGGGGATTATAAGCCTAACAACTATTGTGTTTTAAATCTAATCCTCCACAAACATTTGTGTTTAGAGGAAAATATATATCTTCATCCAGTTTACCAGTAATAGAGCATTTCTATTCTGAACATTGTCTTAGTCACGTCCAACTCTTTGTGAGCTCCTTTGGAGTATTTTTTGGCAGATACTGGAGTAGTTTGCCATTTCCTTCTCCAGCTCATTTTATGGATAAGGGAACTGAGGCAAACATGGTTAAGTGACTTACTCAGGGTTACACAACTAGAAAGTGTCTGAGGCCAGATTTGTACTCAAGAATTCTAGCTTTTCTGACCAGTCACGGTGCTCTATGGAGGCACCAAACTATCCATTATAATAATTAGAATTTGCCAAAAAGTCAAACTACTGGATAAGGAGGTGATTGCCATCCTCTTCCTGCACCCCGTCCTCCCCCATTGGTTGTCTTCAAGCAAAGATTGGATGGTGTGTGATATAGAAGGAATGGTAATTAAGATACAGGTTGGATGAAATGGCAAATAAGGTTCTCTTCAGGTCTAAGATTCCGTAATTTCCTGATGACATAAGATTCCCTTCTGAATTGAAATCTAATATAAATTAGGCTTTCAATCCTAAATCTAAGATCTCACATTTGCACAAAAATGTTTGTTCAGCCTAACCTGAGCCAGAGAGCTAGCGATAAAGGTTTTGATTTTGTAAATATCCATCCCTTTGATGTCTTTGAAAAAGTTAAAATATTCAATAGAGACTCACTTGTTCCTTTAGAAAACCAAGACAGCCTCTTTTCTGAAAGGGATGGGAAGTAAGGTTTGACGAGGTCTTCGATTGTTACTGCAGCTAAAGCATTGATGCTGGAGGATACTGTGCTGAGGAGAGAAAGGAAAGTACTTTGCTTATTCATTCATTCATTTATTTGCTTATTTATTTTATTTATTCATTTACTATATTTTAATAAACATTATTAATAACTGGAGAGAAAAAACTGAAAAAATTGGTAATGACCATCAATATTTAAGGGAAGCTCTTCATTCTAGAGCTGTAAATTCCAGAAATCATCTACTTAATATACATGAGGACCCTGAAATTCAGGGAGATATTCCTTAGAATGGCTGGAAGGAAATTTAAACCAAAGTCATTCACAGACAGTAATTTATTTATTTATTTATTTTGCTGAGGCAGTTGGGGTTAAGTGACTTGCCCAAGGTCACACAGCTAGGAAGTGAGGTCAGATTTAAACTCAGGTCCTCCTGACTTCAGGGCTGATGCTCTATCCACTGCGCCACCTAACTGATCCTTGATAGTAATCTTCAGAAGGACTTGAATCCAAGGCCTCTGACTCCAGACTTTCCCCACGATTTGATTCCATACTTTTCCACACCCAGATGAACTCAGTTCAATTGACAATCCAATCAATAAACATTCATATTAACTATATGCTAAGTCCTGTTCTAGATTTCAGGAATGCAGAAATAAAAATGAAAGGCAGTGCCTGCCTTTAAGGAGCTTATATTCTCCTGTACCTCTGGTAATGTTACCTACATGCTTTCTGAAAGGTTATAGGATCAGAGCACTGAGTTAGGAAGCAGGAAGACTCATCTTCCTAAGTTCAAATATGCCTCAGTTTCCCCATCTGTAAAATGAGCTAGAGAAGGAAATGGTAAATCACGCTAGCATCTCTGCCAAGAAAACCCCAAATGGGGTCACAAAGAGTCAGATAATGACTAAATTGATTCAACAACAACAACAAAAAAAAGAGATTAAATCTTAAAGATCAAGTTTCCAAAATAGGTGAATCAGTACAATGACTTAATAGGTTAGAACAAAAAAATTCTTAGTTGGGATACATATATTGAATTAAATAGAAGAAAAGATACTTAGAGCTTCTACATGTCCTTATCCATTTTGTAGCTGTGTTGGTCTAATAACAAATCAATAGTGGTTGGGGGAGAGAAGGAGCTCCCACCTAGAACACAGATTACAATCTTTCTATATTTTACAATTTTAGTGTTACATTGAAATCAGAGAAGTTGTGACTAGCCCAAGTTTATACATCTAGGAAGTATCAGAGGCAGAATTTTTGACACTCTATCCACTATGCTACAAGGTCTTTCCATGTATTTTCAATACATGAATTGAGCACTTTTTTTTTTAAACACTGAAATCTCTGGGAAAGAGATTTCTTTCTTTTTTTTTAATTAAAGCTTTTTATTTTCAAAATATACACATGGATAATTTTCAACATTCACTCTTACAAAACCTTGTGTTTTAATTTCTTCTTCTCCCTAGAAGGTAAGTGATCCAATATATGTTAAACATGTGGGATTCTTCTATACATATTGGGAAAGAGATTTCACTGGCATTTACTAGTTATTATTAAAGCTTCAGAAGTTATATGGAGTTCATGCACTCCCATGAAAAGTCATTAAACATGGAAGCCTCAAATAGCTAATAGTGTGGAGTGGAATTGTGGTATAAAATAACAACAGTTATGATATAGTGAACATAGTGAATAAAGTTATACTTGGATGCTGCATTGTGTCATGGAGATGATCCTGTGCTCTCTAGAATAGCTTTGATGGTTCCTTGAAGGTTAGAAAAGCATCTAGTATGGGGTCAGCAATTGACCATTGTCTAAAAATCAATCATGTCGCATCTGAAGGCAATGATGACTAATAAGTATCCTCTAAGTGTTGCTTTTTTTTTTTTTTTTTAGTCCAGAGCAATCAATAAAGGAGTAGAGGGTTCTCAATCTTGATTGATATACTCATTGATAAAATCACAATAGTTTTTTTTTTGTTGTTTTTCTATAGTGCTGTCCTTAAAGTATCATTATCCTTATTTTACAGATTTCAGTCAAAGGTGAGATGCAGTGATCAACCCACTGGTAGGTAAATGTCAGACCTAGTACTAAACTCCTGGCTACAATAATTTTTTAAAGTATTGCATAGAATGCAAATGTAAATTGTCTTAGCTTATGGAATATGACAGTTCTTATAAAACATTATTGTGTGAAATAATTTCATTAATTAAATAAAGTCCATACCTCAATGTTCCACTGTAAGCACAGGCCACAAAAAGTCCCGGGAGTCCTGGATAATCTTGTAAAATGTCCAGCACCAGATAGGGCATGAGCTGAAAAAGTTCAAGCTTTACTAATGTGCTCCTGATCATTTGGTATATGCTATTCTAGATCAATTTTTCATTTATCCATCATTATCAGAGAATGAGCTATTTCATCCAAATGCATATTTCAAAAATTTAACTTTGTTAAATTTATTTAACAATTAACAATAACAAACTATTTAACTTGTGCCAAATACTTTCTTTTTACCTTTTTAAAAGTAAATATTTCTAAATTATATTGCATTTTTTTTGTTTGTGCAATGGATCCCTAAAGCACCCATGAACACTTTCTCAGAATGAAGTATTTTACTTTTTAAAAAATTGGCAATTGAAAGAAATGTTTAAATTTCAGTCAGAAATAAAATAAAGGGTTTTTTTTTTTGTTGTTGTTGTTGTTTTATCCAGATCCTCAGACTACCCTCTCCCTCTCCCCAAATCTATTTACAAGCCTCCAAAAACAAATCCATGAACACCAAGTTAAGAACTCTTGGACTATACTAAAAATGTGTATATGTTTATGGTTGTTTGAGTTTTAGCATATTAAAGGAAGTCAGAGCATGTGAGATTCTGGGATGGCAAAGCAGCAAGTACTGTCAATATTTTAATTGTGTATTGGCTTCTCTCCCATTATGTAGGCTATTGTTCCAAAATTGTCTCTTAAAATGTGGCTGCAAAGCTGATTGTCTTGTCCAAAGAACAGCAAGAGAATCAGTTGATTTCTTTCACAGCATAGTAGGAATAACTTCTTTGAGTGTTTATTTGTTCCCTCTGTTGAATGTGTTTGTGGACAAATATTATGTGTCAAACTATGCTGTAAGCGGCCTGAAGTCTTAGGCAAGGGAGTACAAGGTCTGGGACCGGGTAATTGTGACACAATAAAAGCTACTGTTACAGAAATGATTTTTATGAAAAAAAAATTTTGATTTAGTATTCCTTTTCCTAGTCTTTTCAGAATACCTGTGTCTGAATCAAGTGCTCTAAATCAGGGTTTCTTAAACTTTTTCCGCTTCCGATTTCTTTTCACCCAAGAAATTTTTACACAATCCAGGTATATAGGTATATAAAATAAATATACAAATTATCAATAAATCAAAATTTCACAATCCTCACATTCAGTTGTGAGACTACATATGGGGTGGCAAACCACAGTTTAAGAAGCTTTGCTCTAAACAATAGGTTCAAGTCCAAGAGAAATCCTGGTGTTTGCTTTCTCAAACAAGTCCCTGAGATCAGCTTCCTTTTTGGTCATCTGAATCTTTCTCATAAAGGTAGAGTGAAGAATAGGCAGCTATATAATTCCCACAACAGTGGAATGCACAGTCCTTTGAAGACTAAGTCACCTTCCCCAAATGGTTTTCTCACCTTTTGGAAAATCCTTGTTATTGTTAATAGGATTCTCTGACTTGTGACCAACATTCACTACATTGTTTCTGCAATAGTAACACAAATGACCACAGATACCTCCCTAGGAAGTTTTGACCCACTTATTCATCTCATTGGAGCTGATTCTTAATCAACTATGAAGAAACACACCTTCTAGTCAATTTGCACTAGACTCTTGGGGAGATGACTGTCTCTCAAATTTATATCATTGAATGGGGGCTGCCTCAGTCAAACTGTGCAAAACACAAGTTTTGCAAAGGTGAATGTTGAAAACTATCTTTGCATACATTTTGAAAAATAAAAAGCTATTATCATGGGAGGAAAAAAAAACCCAAATTCATCCGACATTGAAAGAAAAAGACATTTCTAAAAGCCACAATTTTCTCCAAGTCCTTCATAACAATCTTCAAATAGAATTCTAAAAAAGGTTCCTTTGGAAATTGGAGCATATATAATCATAATTTGATCAAAGTTCTGGAATATTAAATATTTTTTTCATAATCATTACAGTGTAATATAATGGTTAGACCTCCTAGAATTGAAGAGACCTAGATTCAAATTCTGACACTTACTACTGGGGGATCATGGTCAAGTCATTTAATCTATGTGACCTTTAATTTCCTCATTTATAAAATAAGTATAACACACATATATAACATGTATTACATCAGGTATAATATATGTATATTACATGTATAATATAATTGACATATGTCATAATAATATAAAAATATAATGTTATTACATATTATTATAATTTATAAATGTATATCATTACATAATATTATTATTGTATAATATTGTTTTGTATAATTACATATTGCATAATAGTCTAATATAATAATGGATGTAATATATACAATACTTGTACTACTAGTATCATAAGGAAGGAAAAGTCCTTTGTAAATCTTTTTTTTTTTTTCTTTTTCTGAGGCTGGGGTTAAGGGACTTGCCCAGGGTCACACAGCTAGGAAGTGTTAAGTGTCTGAGACCAGATTTGAACTCTCATCCTCCTGAATTCAAGGCTGGTGCTCTACCCACTGCACCATCTAGCTGCCCCCCTTTGTAAATCTTAAAGCACTGTTTGAATCAACACTATCCTTTTAATTTCCTTAATGAAAAAGATCTGGATCTAAAAGTTGAATTATTGAGATATCACTGTCAGGTGATTAAAAATAAATAATGTGTAAATGTACATGCATATATACATTATCTAAATATATATGTATATATACACACATATACACTTATATGTATATGAAAGCTTTTCTATTATTTGACATTGGTAGAATTTATTTCAAGGAACCAGGTTGGTTGAAAATATCTACATGTATATGTGTATATAATGCATATATGCATATATACATATACATATATTAACCTGGTTTCTTAGGATAAACTCTATTAAATGTCAAATGATATGAAAGTTTTTCTATTTTCAAAGAAATCTATAGTTCTAAAACAAGGAATATTTTGTTAAAAAGTTTCTTAATTAAAACAGCCTTTTTCCCCCCATTGGAAAATTTAATTGCCGAAGAATTTTCAAAGATGTTACAAATTAAATTTTCCAGAAAGTATATTTTGTGACAATGTGTATGCTAACATATGAATGAACTAGTAGCATTTGATTCACTAGTGCTTTTAAAATTAGAATTCAGTAGAGATGAACCTGTTTCATCATCATTAAGAAACTATTCAGAAGATAGACTGTGTTTAGGAATCATTTCTCAGAAAAAGCCTTCTGGAGTTTTGTGATTTTTTAAAAATAGTAACAGTTTCTGATGTATAGTTTGAGGATCACTTCTATTCAAAAGATAAAGACACAAGTGAGAATCCTTTCAACAATTTTTACACTCCTACTCAATCTGACCAAACGAATTCATTACTGAGTTCTATTCGAGTTGTCATTCAAATAGAAATATTTCTACTTATTATCATAAGTATTTTTCTTTGCATTTCTACATCTTAAATTTGGGTCTAGAATTCTTCATCCATCTATCACAACTACAGTATAAATTTGCCAAATGTTTTCCAGCAATTCATGAAAATGAGTTTCTAGTGTGTCCATTTCTTATGTGTTTAACTTGCAGAAGTTCCCAAAGCAGATCAAGTAGAAGGCTCACCACAATACTCTTTTTTCTGTTCTATTATGCATATAGAAATCCTTGTTCTATTTGGCATTTATTAAGTTTTATTAATTAAAACACAAAAATAAAATGAAGAGATCATTTTGTAATTCTCTTGGTTAGTTCATCTAAGAAAACTACCTGATCGAGGGCTGATACTTTCTTCGCTGTCCAAGGATCACAGTCATGATATCGTGAATAAAGAGCAAGTCCACAGAATACTGCACAAGTAAGAATTGCCCAGAGTCCTATGAGATTTATGTAAAGGGACCTAGTGAAAATAACAATAATAACAAATGATTAATAAATCAATCACTTATGTTCAACGCATTTTAGAAACTAAAATTATAGCTTAATAACACAGATGATGGAGTGCTAGGCTTGGAGTCAGAAAGACCTAAGTTATTGTATCTTATATGTTCCATTATATTGATACAATAATAAACTTGGTTTCTGACTTTGAAATAAAAAAAAAAAGGACCTAAATTCAAATTCAGACTCAGATACTTACTACCTGTGTAGCCATAGGTAAATCACTTAAGCTCTGTCTGCCTCAGTTTCCTCTAATTTAAAAGAAAGGGAAAAGGCCAAAAAAATGAGCAAAAATAACAACCACAAAAAGAATCTGACTGCAGAAAATTGTTATGGTGCCAGAGAAAATCAAGACACAAATTCAGAGTAGATAATATTTATAAAACTTTTCAAAATTTAAAATGCTATCTAAATGCTAGCTTTTATGTTGTCATCATCATTTTAATTATTACTACTACCTGTGTGACCTTAGAAAAATCATTTAACACACTTAATCATTTAACATATTATTATTTAACACACTTCTGAGGTCTCAGCTTCCTTATCGTAATATATGTGAACTTTCTAGGTCTGTGATTTTATAACAAATGTTTAACCTATTATTGTCATACTATCTAGAGGAAAGGGAGAAAGAAGGGGAAAAAAAATGGAACACAAGGTTTTGTAAAGATGGATGTACCCCCCCCCCCAGGTAATTGGAGTTAAGTGACTTGCCCAGGGTCTCACAGCTAAGAAGTGTTAAGTGTTTGAGACCAGATTTGAACTCAGGTCCTCCTGATTTCAGGGCTGGTGCACTATCTACTGAGCCACCTGGCTGCCCCTAGGGTGAATGTTTAAAACTATCTGTGTGTATTTCAAAAATAAAATGTTATTTAAAAAATATATGCAAAGATATTTCAATATCCAACACCACATGTATAGTTCTTCTAAACATATTTCCATTTATCATATAAATATATGTCCCATAAATACTATAAATAATACCATAAATAAATAAATACCGTATAAAACAATACAAATTTTATAATAATAAGATTATTGTTGTTTCAAGAATGAAGGACAACAACCAATCAACCAATAATAGGGTATTCTTATAAAGGTGACTAGATATCTTTCTCCATAGGATTTGGGCTACAAGGATGACTGGATTGGGTTTAGTGATTAGTATAATGGGGTCCCCAGCTCCAGATCTTTCCCTTCTCAAGCTATTCATTCTCTTTCTTTGTGGCTTTGCTTGATGAATAGACATCTCTACTTTGATAAATTGGGATGTCCAGACCTAAGATGTTATTGGTGTAGGGATTTCCCATTAAGGGAGCTCCCCTATAATCCAAAACTGATAGCCATTGGTTCTGTCATTTATATTCTTAAGGGCATTGAGGGAGTCTCACAACTAGAGTATTTCAGAAACAGAACTGGGAACTGATGCTGACTCTTAAAGCAGCCTCTACCCATTAAGCTAGACTACTCTCCAAATCATTCATACTAATGGATTCAAAACTAATGGATAATGATGGTTTACTCTGTTGCCCCTCCTACCAATATTTACATTTTGATAAAGAATATATTTTTAATGATAGGAACTTTAGGTACTGGGGCAGGCTAATGAGGAAGATACTTCTTGTATTAGAGTGCCATTTCCTCAAATCACCCAAAAGAAAAGAACCCCCGACTCTTGTAAAACTAGCTCAATTTAGACTAGTTAAGTTTATAAACATTTCGAAGCCATTTAACAAAATTGTGGGGAGTGTTGTATATTAATTCACACAAAGATATAAAGCATTTGAGCTAAAAATTATTTTTGTTGTTTAGTCATTTCATGTTCCATTTTGGGGTCTTTAATAATAGAGATATTAGTTGGACATTTCTTCTCCAGTCCATTTTACATATGAGGAAACTGAGACAAATAGAAGATGAGAATTCCTGACTCCAGACTTGACACTCTACAGTGCCACCTAGCTGGCCTAAAAATTGTTTAATGGTATCTTAAACAACAAGAAGTTGCTTGATTATTTTACAAATATATTTCCCCTCTGGGACAAGTATATGTTTGAGACATTGTAGATCTATTTCTACAGTGATTGAACATGATCAATAATTTTGGTGGTCATGCAGCAATTACATCAGTTTTGATATTTAGAAGTAGAATAAAATATTTTATAATTGATATTTTATAATTTTTACAAAATATATCAGTGTAATTGTTGTAAGCACTTAATAAATAAATAAAAAAATGTGATGAGTAAAGAGTTATACTGAAGGATAGTTAAAAGATATGTATGTATACTGGAATTTTTCTTACATTTTTGCATGGAATCTATTTTTGCAGGAAATGTACCGCTGGACTTGGGACTGATTAATACCATAGATGGTGGTCCATGTGAAGGTCCCGCCGATGATGATTGTCCAAAAGCTATGTCTTTGCAAAGGATTTGGATTGAAACTAAATGGAAAACAATAGGAGACAGAGAATATCAACCTACCACGCACACAAAATTACATTGCTGAATTATTTCACATTTAAGATTGATGAAATAGTTGTTTCTTTGACATTCAAAACATAAGATAGAGGAAGGATGCCTGGTTTTTATGTAGATACTCATGAATGTCAATGGTCCTCAGTTTCCCTCCTCCAAAAAGCAATGATGTTGATTAAACCACTGGTGTCAAACATAAATAATAAAATTAATTTGTACATAAAAATCCCTGCAGAGCACAAATTGACTTAGTTTTAAAATGTAACATTCATGTTTTTTATTTCTCTTTTTTAAATATTTTGTTTTATTATTAATTTATGGATAAAACAAGGACTTTCATAACTATATAATAAAAAGAATAATTACACATGAAACTGGAAATCTATTGTGTATAACTTGCTATTCCTTTTAAATATATGTAAATTTTTAAAAAATTATTTCATTAAATATTTTCCAATTACTTTTAATCTGGGTCTATACTGATGTAGTTAAAGCAACAAAATAATGTGGGTTGTGTAGAGACACCAGATGATGGTAGCCACTAACAGCTGGGGTTCAGTCATGTGAAGAATTTCACAATGGCCATTTTCTTTGACAAAACGTAGATTTACTTAGGGAATAGGTTACAGACAAAATAAAAAGACACATAAGCAATGGGAATGGTAAATATGAAATAGAGTAGGAGAGTATATGAAAGAGAAGTTACTTAGTGGAACTCACAATTACCCAGGAGAAAGGGAGCCCTTCATGAGGTTGGAGCATTCCCTTAGCTGACAAGCTAAATCCTGAAAGGGACTCAGCCCCCTGAAAGAGTTAATTAGCTATAAGGAGGAGAAGTGGGGTTGAGAAGCATAGTGGAGTTGGAGGGATACCACAGGGCATGGGGGAAGAGGAAGGGGAAGGAGAAAGACACCCCTAGCAGAGTTCTATGGTGGACTGACCCAATGGAAGGCAACAGCCATGGGATAGACCATAAAGGAGATTTTATGGGGAAAATTTAATCCCAGGACATGATTGGGATTTCTGACAGAGCATGGCAAGGTGAGACTGCTGGAGACTTCTACAGAAGGTAGTGCTCAGGGGTTTGACATAACTTGAATTTCAGACAGAGGAACCTCCCCACAGGGTGGGACCATAGAGCTAAATTGATCTCAATCAGCCTACCTGAGGTAGGTAGAATTTTATCAATTCTGCTAACCACACCTGGCATTGAAGACTCTTTATATACTAAGAAGTATTATGTTACCTGTAGCCCATATATTTGACCTCTAGGTACTAAATAATCTCTAAAATTCCTTCAAGTCAAGCACAATGAGATTCTAATCATTAATATATTTGCAATTTGACTTTTTAAAAGATAGCGCATTAGAGTATCACAGAAGCATATTTTAAAAACTTTTTAGGGCAGCTGTTCTGAAGTCAGGAGGACCTGAATTTAAATGTGACCTCAAATACTTAACACTTCCTAGCTGTGTGACCCTGGGCAAGTCACTTAACCCCAATTGCCTCAGCAAAACAACAACAACAACAACAAAAAGCCATCCTTTTAGTTCAATTGAAAATACTAAGAAATAATATTTCTCTGGCCTAAAAACCATTCAAGATTCCCCCTTTCTGGTCTTGAAAAATGACCAATTATTCTTGGAAAGGTGGTTGACCAATTAATCAATGAGAAAAGGTTTAAGGAAATGGATTAGGGATGAAAATTAAATTTTGAAGAAAGAATATCTCTTGTCTTGTTTAGAGCCTGGTCTTCCCCTCAAACCCAGAAATAAATGAGCTGTGACTTACCTTTTTTCATTTAGAAAGAACTGAAATATTGTTTTTTGGGTGGAGACTTTTGGAATGACTTGAGGGGAGGAATCAAGGAAAGAATGGTCTTAAGAATAGATAGCTCTATTTGCTATTTATTATATTATTTATATTACTTTATTTTTCTGTGTAACACAATTTTTTGAATGACTACTTCTAGGTTTTGTTCCTCTCCCATCACTTTACAATTACAAAAACAAAAGAACCCTCCAAAACTTCTAATCGTTTGAACAGTTCCAAGAACTCACCCCCTTTTCTTTACTCTTTATAAAATGTACAGTGGGAATTTAACAAATGTTAATTAACCAACTGATAAAGAAGATATTGTTTTCTTTAGTCTGATATAAACAGTTATGTTGAAGGTCTTTGTAACCCTTTTAGTATCCCCTCTTGGCCTATAATATACTGTCATTTTATGGGCCTCATCTTTCAGGTTATTAGACACACATGTCCGTCATCCAAACTGCAGCATAACTACCTATACTAGTTTATTTGTGCTGTGGCTGATAAGGACCCTGAAGATTCTTGCAACAATGTACTGATTTTTGTTCTGGAATCCCAAACTACTTTTAATATTTTATTATTTTTTTCCTTGTTCAAGATCCCTGCTATTTCAAATCATCCTGAGGTAGTGGTATACATTGAGGATCAACTAAGTAACTGATAGAGTAAAGGATCTGAAGTCAGGAAGTCATCTTCCTGAATTAAAATCTAGCCTTATATTCTTACTAGCTGGATGACTCTGGGCAAATTACTTCACTCTGCCTTAGTTTCCTCATGTGTAAAATGAATTGGAGAAGGATATGGCAAACCACTCCAGTATCTTTGCCAAGAAAACTCCAAATGGGATCATGAAGAAACAGACTTGATTAAACAATAACAAGTGTTGGGAAGGGGCTATGCTCTACCAATTTAGACATCTTTCTAAAATAAAAATGCTTGAATATTAGATTAATGTTAAATAATTATTTCTGGTGGATTTGTACTTAAAACACAGAGTGCAATATTAGTATATTCTTTTCTTTGATGGTGAAATGATTCTGTGACTTGAATCCCAATGCCAAGTAAAAGCCAGCTGGGTCCCAGAACAATATCTCTTCAAAAGACTTCCATGATCAACTAAAGAGAAGTGAGGGACCATTTAAATGTTTACAGGAAGTTTTTTTGTTTTTGTTTTTGTTTTTTGGTGTAGCAGGGTTGAACGTCTTAGGCTGGCAGAATTTGATCATTTAAGAGACAGGGCAAATCCGTCATTAGATAAAGAAATGTGTTACCATCCTTGTCTATAGCCATCTTGTATGTTATTAGAGGTAATAATAAACTATTATAATTCATCTCCCAGCTCTGAAACTAAGCTGATTTTAATCCAAATTATACCTTACTTAGCCCTCAGCACTGGGCAGATGGGAATGTGGGATGAAGTAGATATGAATTGCTTCCTTCTCCTTAGGGAATTACACAATCTCACTGTTTGTTGGCTCCTTTAATGTCCATGAATTTGTTGTGCTTTTAGAAGCATAAAAACCTGGGAAGGAACTATTTTTAAAATCAAGTAAACCCTTCACATAAAAGAGCATGAGGATTTCCTCATCCCCATCCTCAAGAAGGACTTCATCTTTTCTAAAAGAAAGTCTTCTAAAGAAGAGATATGAAAAAAGCTTCCGCCTCCTTTTCCTGCAGATGGGGGGAAGATAGAAGGAGCAATTTAGTTGTGCAATACTACAGACAAGATCAGATTTTGGTTACTTATAACTGTGTGGGACAGTATGGACCACAAAAATAATCAAACTTTCAGAGTAAGAAAAAGCAAAAGGGGGTTTATTACAATCTCACAAGAAAGGACATCTCCCATCTGACAAGATTTGTCAGTAAATGGAGTACAAAGTAAAAACTGCAAAATATAAGATTAAATAGCCTTAATTCAGAAGCCCCCAAAGCCCACCCCCCTAGCTTGGTCTTTTCTCAATTGTTTGAAGGAGTCCAGGATTACATTCTAATTGGGCAGAAATGTAACCCAGAAATAAGAGAATAAAAAAAGAGGTACTTAAATGCATAAGAGGTGGTGGGAAACAGGAGGGGATAAACACCTATAACTTCTTAACTATAGTTTTGTTTGTTATTATATAATCTCAAGACACAATTAAGGTATGGTTTCAGGCTATCTTCCCATGAGAGTGTCTTCACTCAATGAATTTCACACATAATGAACAGATTTTCTTTTTTCTGTCTTTTTTCATAAGAGAAGTTCTCTGGGATAAGGAGAGGCAGGAACAAACACATCAAGAAATATAGGTGATATAAAATAAATGATTCAAAATAGAAAATTAAATAAAAGAAAATCTTCTAGTCATGTAGGCAGTTAGATGGTGGAGACGTAAATACAGAGGCAGGAGTTCTTAGCTGCCCTAAGACAGTAGCTATGGGACTCTGGTCAGGTCATTAAAACTCTGCTTACTTCATTTTCCATAAGATAAGGATCATAATAGCTCCTACCTCAAGGTTGTTATGAGGATCAAATGAGATAGTACTTGTAAAGTACTTAGCCCAGTGCCTAATATAGAGTAAGCCCTATATAAATGTTAGCTATAGTTAATATTATTGTTGTTGTTATTTCATAATGTTTGACTGAAATTGCATAAGGGACTGTTCTGTTGAACAAGCAGATGGCCCAGTGGATAGAGCACTGGGTTTGGAGTTAGGAAAACCTGAGTTCACATCTGGCTTTTGACATTTACTAGCCATGACCCTGAACAAGCCATTTAACCCTGGTTGCCCCAGTTTTCTCAATTGTCAAATGAGCCGGAGAAGGAAATGGCAAACCACTTCAGGATCTTTGCCAATGAAAATTCCATCTCACATGAGTGAACACAACAAATTTCAATGGCCAGAATCTGTTCATTTGCAAGAGGTATTAAATCTGTGTATCAGTATACACAATGTCTGTAATGAATGATGTAGAAATTGTTATCATTGAGGGTCGTTCTGTTCTTTCTACTGTCACTACATTTTGTAAGGTAATAGATTATAATTATAGTTCCTGGTACAACTGATCTGAGATACTACTCTCTTATTATAGAATCTAAAGTATTATTAGGTACAGCAAGTGAACTAAGACATACCATTCTGAAAGGATTGAGATATTGATTTCTGGGATTTTTTAAATTATCCTCTCTTTAACACCTTCCAGGACTCATTGCTCTAAGACAAAAGTTGTCTGACACGGTTTAACTAGACCCCTCTACCACTTAGGGTCCTAACTGCCTAGGGGAAATAAGCCATATTTAATGGCATTTTTATTTCTGTGATAAAACTAAAAATACCATTTCAATCTGGAATATACACTAGCTAGTACAATTATAAAAGACCTGAACTTGTCATATAGGAACTTATTAAATCAGCTCCATAGGATATACTATAAAATATTTAATATGTATGGGAATGCCTGCCATCTAGGGGAGGGGGTGGAGGGAAGGAGGGGAAAAATTTGGAACAGAATGTTGTAAAAAAAAAAAAAAATTACCTATGAATATGTACTGTCAAAGAAAATGTTATAATTATAAAAATTAATAAAAAAAATTTTTAAAAATCAGCTCCAGATGGGTTTGGGAAGTCTCCACAATGGATGAAATTGCTACTTTCTGAGGGTCATCTCTAATCATCTTTATTTATATCTTGCCACTAGACTCCTATTGGCTCTGGAGGGGAAAGTGGTGACTTTGCCCAGCCTTCCCTCACTTAAATCCAATTCACTTGTATGTCAAAGAGTCATTTCCCCAATGTCACGAACTCTCTCCAAGAACAAAGTACAAGCAACAACAACAATAAATGAATACTCTGATGTGGACAAAGCAATGACCAGGCATTCAGAATTTCTTGAATGATAGATTAAGCCATAGGCCATACATGATGACCTCACTCATCGTGTTGGACAGTTCAAAGATTTAGGATTCCACCTACGACCATGGAGTTATAATTGGAAGTTCTCAGAATGATAGTGCAGCTTCTCATCATTAAACTTCCAAGCCAACAGCCTTATGAAATGAATGTAGGACATGACTTGGGGATGTCTGAAAGTATGCATGCAGGACTGAGTAGTGCATTGTGACAATCCCTCAAAGAAATCTCAAAGTTGGTTAAAAATATGTGCTCCTAGAATAATGTCAACTGTCTGCCAGGTATTTTATAACCTTGCCAATCATGCACTTGCAGTATGCTCCAAAGTTCTGATGAGGGGATAGTAATCACATTTAATATAATTTGTAGGATTGTACAAATAATAAGGATGTTTTCAGGTGATAGCTATAGTTATGTTAAAAGAATCAGAATATCGATTCAGAATATCTGAGTAAATCCATATCATATCTACTAGGCCAATTGCCCAGTAGATAAAGTTGCATTGGCTTTTATATTGGACCCACCCTGATCTCACTTAGGACTGTTAATCTGCATATCCTTCTGGCTACTATTCAAGAGTAAATGGCTGGCTGGAGACTCAGATATGTTTGAACTGTGCCTTTGGTGACTATTCCTTTTTGCATCCCAACTGAGGGTGTTCTAACATCTAAAATAGCTTGTCTCTTTTCTAAATTAACCATATTCACTGAAAGAAAGCACAGGAATTGTTATATTCTGAACTAATGAGAGCCAAATATTTTGCTACTGTTTTCTTTAATTTTTTGGTAAGACAATTGGGGCTAAGGCATTTGCCCACAGGGCCACACAGCTACTATTAAGTGTTTCAATACAAAATTGAGATCTAAAATGAGTAAATGGGAACAGCTAGCTATTGAGAAAAACAAACAAATAAACAAATAAAAGAGTAGCTAGGACAGCATGTAAATAGAAGATGACAAATAAACATTTAAGGTTGAGACAACACATTCTGGGATTGATCTTTCAGTACTGGCCCCAGAATCAGGAGGACCTGAATTCAAATGTGACCTTGAATACCAGCTGTGTGATCCTGGGAAAGTAATATCTCCCCCCACCAAAAAAACAACAGCTATAAAATGAACAAATGTATATTATGCTTCAATTAATTGTTCTATTTGCATGAAATAGGGGAACCTATGAAAGTACCTTTAAAAACCTCCTTTTGGATTCAATGGAAATTATAAAGAAAAAATATTTCTCCGTTCTAACATCCAGATTTTCTTTCCTCCCTTTCCTCCCATCCCAAGAAAGATGGATTCTAAATGGAAGACAAATGGCCTTTCTAAAGAAGTAGATTAAGGATTGGAAATAAATTTTAAACAAAGGGCACCTCATGCAAGTGAACCTCTCTCCATTCTGAAAGGACTGAGATGTTGATTTCTGGGAAGACACCCTTAAAATCCTTAAGGAAAACAGTTAAGAAAAGAATCTAGTATTGAGTCTTGTTCTGGAATATTACCTCAAACTAAATTTTAATATATTATTATCATTTTTTTCTCTGCTAAAGATTGTTGTAAATGTTACCACAAATTGCATTGGGGTAGAAGGCCATTTCTTAGATCATGGGAAAGACAATGGGAGTACGGCATGCCAGTTTGGACATTGTCTTTCTGTGTCTGTGTCTGTCCCCGTCTCTTTCTCTCTCCCCATTCCTCCTCTGAAATGCTTGAATATTAATGCTAAATTAAGTAAAATTATTTCTAGCAGATTTGTGCTTAAAATGCAGCATGCTGTATTCATATTGTTTATTCTGAGACAATTGAAAGAGTGATGGAAGCAAAATCAGGAGAAATCTGAGTTCAGATCTTATCTCTGACCCATATTAGGTGATATGATCTATGATGTAGGGTTTTGCACCAAATCTTGACAGGTACCAAAAGTTGGGGTTTGGTCATGTGAAGAATTCACAGTGACCATTCTCTTGAGCAAAAAGTAGATTTATTTAGAGAAATAGGTTACAGATAAAATGGAGAAATACAATAGACACTGGGAATGGTAAATATGAAAAAGTGGGAGAGCATATGAAAGACAAGCTTCTCACTAGAATTCACAATTATGAGGTATGGGCATGTCTTTAGCTGGCAGGCTAAATCCTAAAACAGACTTAGCACCCTAAAAGAGTTAGTTAGATGTAAGGAGAAGCGAAGTTGGGAAGCATAATGGAAGCAGAAGAGATACCCTGTGGTATGGGGAAGGGGAAAGAGAAAACACAACATGAGGCAGAGTGACCATGGCAGATTGACCCAAAGCATGGCAGCAGACATGGGATGGCCCACAAGTAGATTTTATAAGGAAAATTTAACCTCAGGGTTCTGATAGAGCATGGCAAGGTGAGACTGTTGGAGACTTCTACAAAGAATGGGGTTTAGAAGCTTAACATAATTTGGATTTCAGAATGGACAGAGGGTAGGGCCAAGGAGTTAAACTGATTTCTATCAGTTTTCTCCCTACTTACCTCAGGGATCAATTCTTTAGTTTCTCTCTGTCAAAAACCACATTCAGTACCTAATCATTAGGTATGCGAACAGGAACAAGTCACCTAGTCTCTCTTACATGGCCTCCTAGGAACAGTTAGATCATGCAGTAGATAGAGGAATGGGCTTGGGGTCACAGAGAGTCAGACACTCAACAATAAAAGACTCGACAAGAACAACAAAATGGGGATAATAATAGCACTCTCCTAAGACTATTATAAGGAACTAATGAGATAATAATTGTAAAGTCCTTAGCATAGTCTGGCACATAGTAGGTGTCTATATAAAAGCTTCTTTATTAAAAAACACACACACACACACACACACACACACACACACACAACAAGCCAGCAAAATAGCCCCAAATTTTGTCATTTTCTAAGAGTAATGTAGGAAAGGCAAATCTGAATGATGTCAATGATCATACAATCTGTGTGTGTGTGTATGTGTATGTGGGTGTATGAGAGAGAGAAAAAGAGAGAGAGAGAGAAAAGAAGAAGAAGAAGGAAGAAGAGGAGGAGGAGGAGGAGGAGGAGAAGAAGAAGAAGGAGGAGGAGGAGAAGAAGAAGAAGAAGGAGGAGAAGAAGAAGAAGGAGGAGAAGAAGAAGGAAGAGGAGGAGGAGGAGGAGGAGGAGAAGGAGGAGGAGGAGGAGGAGGAGGAGGAGGAAGAGGAGGAGGAGGAGGAGAGATAAGATCTTGAATGGCATTTTGGGCAGAGAGAAACTAAAGAATTGATCCCTCAGGCAGGCAGGCAGTAGGCACCGATAGAGATCAGTTTAACTCCATGCTTCCACCCTCTGGGGAGGCTGTCCATTCTGAAATCCAAGTTATATCAAACCACTGAGTCCCATCTTTTGTAGAGGTCTCCAGCAGTCTCACCTTGCCATGTCCTATCAGAAATCCCAGTCATGTTCCTGAGGTCAAATTTTCCCTATAAAATCTACTTATGGGCCATCCTATGACTGCTGCCTTCTATTGGGTCAGTCCACCATAGCACTATGCCTGGTGGTGTCTTTCCCCTTTTCTTTCCCCTATGCCATGCTCATATGTTTCTAGGACCAAAATGGATGAAGTAGACACCAGATAATGATAGGCGCCAAAAGTGGGTTTCAGTCGTGTGAAGAATTCACACTGGCCGTTCTCTTTGGCAAAAGGTAGATTTATTTAGGGGATTAGGTTACAGACAGAATGAAGGGATGCAATAGACATCAAGGAATGGTAAATTTGAAATAGAGTGAGAGAGCATATGAAAGACAAGTTCCTCAGTGGAACTCATAATTACTCAGTAGAAAGGGAGCTCTCCATGAGGTTAGAGCATGCCTTTAGCTGGCAAATTAAGTCCTGAATACCCTAACAGAATTAATTAGTTGTAAGGAGGAGAAATGGGATTTAGAAGCATGGAGTCAGAGAGATACTACATGGTATGAGGGAAGGGTAAGAAAAAGAGAGTAGCCATGGAGGATTGACCCAAAGGAAAGCAGCATCATGGGATGGCCCATGAGTAGATTTTATGAAAATTTAACCTCAGGGACATGATTGAAATATCTGACAGGACATGGAAAAGTGAGAAGTTTGACATAACTTAGATTTCAGACTGGACAATCTCTCCAAACGGTGAGACCATGGGGCTAAACATATCTCTTTCAGTGCCTTCTATCTGCTTGCCTTAGGGATCAATTCTTTGGTTTCTCTTTAGGTCCAACACAATATTCAGGGTCTATTTAGTTATTTATTTTTCTCAATAGTATTTTATTTTTCCTAATACATGTAAAAATAGTTTTCAACATTTATTTTGGTAAGATTTTGTGATTCAAATTTTTTCTTCCTCTCTCTCTTACTCACTCCTCCTCAAGACAGCAAGCAGTGTGATGTGGGTTATACATATGCAAGCCTTTTAAACATATTTTCACTTGTTATTATTTTAAATGGTACCGTGTTTCTATTGAAAATTTATTCTGCTTATTTACTAACTGACAAGTAACAAATGACACAAAGGATAAATGGAAACTTACTCCCAGAAGTTCAGTCTTCCTCCATGATAAGAATCATTAAGAATATTGTTGATCCCACCTTGAACCACAGTAGCCTGTATGATCACAGATGCAAATCCTGCTACCATGATACCAACTTGGAAAACATCTGTCCAGACAACAGCTTTGAGACCACCCTTCATTGAGAAAAAGTTCATTTGAAGAATTATCATTCTGATGACAAGTTCATAGATTTAGACCTGAAAGGGCTTTTAGAAGTCATTAAGTCCAACACCTTCTTTATAAGGAAACAGATTCACTTATATTATAAGTGGGGGGTATTCAAGATTAAATAAGATTTGAATCCAGATTTCCTGATGTGGAATCCAGCATTCTTCCTCCCACACTGCTCCTCAGGTCAGAACAGAGCACTGTATCCAAAATTTCTTTCCCTAAGTATTCTTCCTTATTCCACATTCTAGTCCTATTTCCCTCCACCCTGCCCTCCTATACTGCCACCAAAGAATCAAATGAAACTGAGGAAGAAATAATGGATTTGCTTTTAAAATAATTCCAACTTGACAACACTTTTAGTATAATTTAAAAAAAATATGGGCAATCAATTTTCTGTCATGAAAGGAACAGTGACTGGCTACTGGAAATACAAATTGTGCAAAGCCAATGAAAAGTTGGTTGTAGAAAACAGGGAATGAGCATACCATCGTGCAGTAGAAAGTGCAGACCACCCCAGTGGCAACAACTGCGCCCCACAGATCAAATCCAGTAACTGTAAAAATAGAAAAAAAAATGCATCTTCATGAAATGGTATGGCGCCATAGCCTCTTAAAAGTTACTTTCCAAACTTCAGAAAGTTGTCATGAAACAAATATAGTCACAGTACAGAGTATTCAATTTGGAGTCTGACTAAAGACCTGCATCCAAATGCTGTGTGAACTTGAATAAATGACTACATATCTCTGAGCTTCAGTTTCCTCCCTCCCTCCCTCCCTCCCTCTCTCCCTCCCTCCCTCCCTCCCTCCCTCCCTCCCTCCCTCCCTCCCTCTCCCTCCCTCCCTCCCTTCCCTCCCTCCCTCCCTCCCTCCCTCCCTTCCTTCCTCCCTTCCTCCCTTCCTTCCTTCCTTCCTTCCTTCCTTCCTTCCTTCCTTCCTTCCTTCCTTCCTTCCTTCCTTCCTTCCTTCCTTCCTTCCTTCCTTCCTTCTTTCCTTCCTTCCTTCCTTCCTTCCTTCCTTCCTTCCTTCCTTCCTTCCTTCCTTCCTTCCTTCCTTCCTTCCTTCCTTCCTTCCTTCCTTCCTATCTTCCTTCTTTTTTTTTTGCAAGACAGTTGGGATGAAGGGAATTGCCCAGGTTCACACAGCTAGAAATTATTAAATGTCTTGAGGGTGGATTTAAATTCAGGTCCAGCTGACACCAGGGCCAGTAGTCTATCCACTGTGCTATCTAGCTGCCCCATCAGTTTCCTTTCTTGAAAGATGAAAGGTTTGATCTAAAGGAGCTCCCAGATCAAAGGACTTAAATATGGACAGGACTTGAGAGGTGATCTTGGACAAAGAAACCCTACATCCTATAAAGAAGGAAAATGAAGCTTTACATAATTTACTCAGGGTCACACAGATAGGTAGCAAAAGAGCCAGGATTTAAATTAAGGTCATCCTCCAACACCAAATCTCACAATCTTTGCAATATAACATACTTCTAAGGTCTCACCCAACACTAAATCCATCAATTCTGCTTGTTTGTTTTTTCCTTGATAGTAGTTTATTTTTCTAAAAACATGCAAAGATAGTTTTCAACATTCAGTTTTATAAGACTGTGTTCCAAATTTTTCTTCCTCCCTCCCTTATCTCTCTTCTCCCCAAGACAACTAATAATCCAATATAGGTAAAACATGTGCAGTCTTTTTAAACATGTTTCCATATTTGTCATGTTATGCAAGAAAAATCAGACTAAAAGTGGAAAAAAAAAAACATGAGAAAGAAAAAACAAACAAACAAAAGGTGAAAACAGTATGCTTCAATCCACATGAAGTCTCCATAGTTCTCTCTCTGGATGCCATTGACATTTTCTGATTCAGTTTATGAGACAGATTGGGTTTAAGGGATGTCATGTTCAGGAAGGCAGGGGGAAAATTTTGAACACAAGGTTTTGCAAGGGTCAGTGTTGAAAAATTATCCATGCATATGTTTTGAAAATAAAAAGCTTTAATAAAAATAAAAATAAAAACATAAAAAATAAAGAGATGTCATGTTCTAGTTACTTCTCTAATACCTCAAAGAACTCTAACTTACAACTCAAAACAATATAGTTTAGTTAACACATTTGTACAATAAAGGAGCTGAAGAAGAGGTGCTCTAAGATCCCTTCTTGTTCTATTACCCTTGGTTTTTATGATTCTAAAGTGTGGATGGACAGTAAGCAGACATAAATCACAAGCCGAACTTTAGAACTCAGTGGGATTTTAAGACGATAGAGAAGAAAACTGAGGTCAACAGAGATGGCCAAGGACATTAATGGACCTTCACCATGGTCATGCAGCTAGTAAGCATCTCAGATAAAATCTGAATCCAATTCTTCCTGACTCCAGGTCCAGAATTCCACCTTTTATATCTCATCGAATCTCAAAGATGTAGAGAGAATAGGAACAAGCCTGAAAGGAATGAATGAATAAAACATGTATTTCTATTTCCTCTAAGCAAAAAAAGTCAGTATTGATGGTAGGGTATCAGGTTAGAGAAGAGTACTTATAGCTTGTATGTTTAGAAAGGACAGGGCTCAAAAAAGTGTTCTCTCTCCTTCCATTAATGAAAGAAGGCATTTATGAAAGGAGCAGGATTATAGAAGTGGTTAGCATAAAGTTTGCCCTTTCAACAGATTAGGATTGGAAGGAGATCAGAGAAGCAGTCTGACAATAAAAATAGTAACAATTACAAATAGCTAGCATGTATATAATACTTTAAAGTATACAAAACACTTTGTGTATGTTATCTCATTTGATCCTTGGAGAAACCTCAGGAGGTCAGTGCTGTTACTATTCCCATTTTACAGGTGAGGAAACTGAGCCAGACAAAAGTTAAGTGACTTACTCAGGATTACATGGCCAGATAGTATCTAAGGTAGAATTTGGTCTAGCCCTCTATCCACCTGTGCCATCTAGTGGCCTTTTTGGGGGGTCAAAGTTAAATGTTTAAAGAAATTTATCACTGAGTGAGTATATGTCAGGAAATATGGTAAGAGGAATAGTAATTAATAATAATAATTGACATTTTTATACACTACAAGATCTTAAAAGTTATTTATTTACAATGCCTTATTTAGTCCATAAAACTTTGGTGATATAAGTACTATAAGAATTTTTATTGCTGTTTTAGTCATATTCAACTCTTCCTGAACTCATTTAGGGTTTTCTTGCAAAGATACTGGAGTGCTTGCCATTTCCTTCTCCAGCTCATTTTACAGATGAGGAAATTGAGGCAAATATGGTTAAATAACTTGCCCAATGTCTCATAACCAATTTTAACTCATCTTCCTGACTTATACTGTGCCATCCCCATTTTACAGATGGGGAAATTGAGACTGAGGGGAAGTTAAAAGAATTGTCCACTGTTTCACAGCTAGTAGGAAGCTCTTAATTCCCAGGATTTTTGTGAGAATCAAATGTGATAATATTTGTAAAGTATTTAGCATAGTACATAGCACACAGTAGGTGCCGTATAAATATTTATTCCCTCTCTTAGAGAGACCAAGGCACTATAAAAAGAAAAGGCCTAGATATTTTAATAGATGAAAATTAATGTTCCTAGACTTTCCTTTTCTAAATTAAAATTAAAACTGAACTTCATTTAGAAGCTAATAAATATTTTATAAAGATTACTTCTAATGGCTAATAGATGTATTCATGAAATATGAACTAAACCAATGTATAACAGTGTTAGAGTTACAAAGGATTCTGAACTTTCTGGATAGAATAGTGAATATCAGAGAAACATCATTACAGTGATTCCAAAGTACATCCCAAGTAACTGATGACTAGTGGGTTTTTTTTTTTTAATATCTATTGTAAAAAATCATGAGAGTTCAAGTTCCATAGTATCATAATTCCAAGAGTTTGTTATCAGCACTACATGACAGACATCATATCTATAATTAAGATAAGCACTAAGATCATGAACTGCCCCATTAAGGAGCTACATGCACAATGCTGACTTTCTGAATTCCATGTTGGTCTTCCAAACATAAAATCCACTGGCTCATTTCCTTCAGTTTTAGATCTTTGAGGAGATAACAAAAGATGTCATCTCTTACAATTTTATTTCTATCTAAAGTTTGAGACTGCCATGATCTTTTTCTTTCTTTCTTTTTGTTTTTTGTTTGTTTGTTTGTTTTTGGTTTTTTGGCAAGGCCATTGGTGATAAAACTGACTTGCCCAGAATCACACAGCTAGGAAATGTTAAGTGTCTGAAACTGGATTGACTTCAGGGTCAATCCTCTAGTCACTGCACCATTTAGCTTTCCCTATCTTTTTCTTTCCCAAATAAATCACCCTTAGGCTGAGTGTGATAGTGTACACACACAACTGTAATCCTAGCTACCCTGTTACCAGGAAGACAGAGACTAGCAGATCTATTGAGTTTGAGAGATCTAAATTTTAGTAGGCTAAGCCAATCAGATGTTGGAACTAGTTCAGTACAAATATGACAAAACAGAAGGGGATACCAGGTTGCCTAGGGAGTTTTCAATGAGCTCATGTCAGAAATGAAGCAGTGTGCCAAAAATGGACTGAGAATAGATAAATCTACTGATCTCAGACACTTAACACTTCCTAGCTGTGTGACCCTGGACAAGTCACTTAACCACAATTGCCTCAGCAAAACAAAAGGAAATAAGAATAATGACAGATAAATCTAAAATTGGGTCATTGTAATATTTTTAAGGGATATTAGAAGCAAGTTAGCAGGACTTCACAGATGACTGCCTTTAGGGGGAGATGTAGGATATGACATTAAAGGTGAGTGGAATGGGACAAAAACCTATGGATTTGTATATTCTAATATATTTTTTTTTTATTCTAATATTTTTAAAGCAAAAAAGAAAAACAGTCTATTAATTCAAAAATAAAGATAAATAAAGCACATAAAAACAGAAGACAGTTTGAGCAGGACATAGAGATAGAACAGTTTTAAAAGTGTAAAAGGTGTAGAACTTTCTTCTTAGTCTTTTTGCTTGAAAAAAGTAAACATATGCTTTTTAAATACAGTGTTATATACTTGACTTTTATGGAACTTTTATGAACTTCACATGTGGTTTCTTCATTATGGGTGGGGATAAGGGAAAGAATTTAAAACTCAGGTTTTTTTTGTTTGCTTGTTTGTTTTGTTTTGTTTTGTTTTGTTTTTTTGTTTGTTTGTTTTTTGCTGAGGCAATTGGAGTTAAGTGACTTGCCCAGGATCACACAGCCAGAAGTTATTATGTGTCTGAGGTCAGATTTGAACTCAGGTCCTCTTGACTTCAAGGCTGGTGCTCTATCCATTGCGTCAACTAGCTGCTCCAAATCTCAAAACTTTTAATATTAAAAAAATTTTGTTTTGAATATATTTGTGGGAAAATATTAAATAAAATTCCAAATAAAGTATTATGAAATGGAACTATGGAGCTTAATGTCGCTTCAAACTCAAAGATTCTAAGATTCTAGGAAGTGTTTTTCTCACATAAAGAGAATTACTGTGTAAGAGGAGGAAATATTTCCCATACCTCTCATGAAATTTATAAAAGATAACTTTGTGAACTGGAAAGAAAATACTGGATTTGAGGGGAGGAATATCAAAGGAATTGAGTTCAAATTCTAACTGAGCCACTTGGTATCTCTGAGACCTTAGGAAACTTACTTAGCCTATGCAGGCTTTGGTTTCCTTAATTGTAAAATGAAGGGTTGATTGAGCTCACTTCTTAAATCTCTTCTGGTAACTATAATATCTAAGAACCTTTGATCTTAGTCTAGTCTCCCATGATTCCATGAAAGTCACCAAAAGTTCATCTCCATCATGGTGCTACATCAAACCATTCTCTTTCTTGACTATTCAAAAATTTACCTTGATTCAAAGCAAGAGCTGGAGCATAAATAACAATGCCAGTATACAGAATCTAGAAAAGGAAAACCAGAGTAAGAAAACTCAAATAATACAGCTTAACAATATATTAATTTTTAAAATTTAAAGCCCATTTATTATTCAATTGGAATAGTAACTCTCTATTATTTAACTTATGTTGTATATGGAGAAAAAGTGTCCATTCCCTCTTGTGTCCTCCAGCTGGTTCTATCTCCAGAACAAGTGATTTCATTGTACGGACCCAACAATTAATTTTCATGTTTTGTTGACTATATGTGTAACCAACTTTACTAATAAAATTATATATATATGTATATATATATATATATTTATATATGGTTATATATATATTCATCATTAAATGATAAATGAATGAAAACTAAAAGTCTTTTTATCCAATGGTTTTACCTGCTCCTCCTGGATGGTCTTGTCTTGTCTTCTCCCATTAGCTCCATGAGAACTTTTTGAATTTTCCTTACACTGGTACCTCCACCTGGATCAAGACTCGTTGGGAAAGCTTTGCTTTCCCCCTCCTGCATATCAACTTTATTTAATATTAACTATTAATTATTTTCCTACTTTCTGGCCATTCCCTTCTTTTGTGTTTTCAACTTGTAGTTAATAATAATAAGATCTATACAGTACTATATCTAGTAGTGGCTATAGTAGTAGCTATATCTAACTACTACTATAGTATCTATATAGTACTTTAAACTTCACAAAACACTTTGTACATATCAACTCATATTTATGTTTAAAAATAATATATCCCATATATGAATAATATTTCAATTGGGTCTAGTAACTATTGCCAACTCTGAACATTACACCTTTTATTATAACATTATTGTTATTTATGCACATATCTTTCAACTCTTATAGAGAAACCGGTTTGTTTTCTTCTTTGTATTGAATATAGTGTTTAGTGTATAGTTTTTTTTAGTGTATAGTCCCTATACAATTAGGGACTCAATAAATATTTGTTGAACAGTTCAGGAAATTCCAAAAATGAATCACACCCACACCCACTCTTGTTTTGAATTCTGTCACATTTCAGCAAAGATATTGAAAAACTAGAGTCTATTGTCAGAGAGACAGACAGAATTGGTAATGACCAAAGGGCTAGGGGATAGTCAATTTAGAGAAGAGAAAATCTGTGGCATATGGACTGAGGGTCATAAAAAAGAGTTTGAGGGATTCTCCTGCAAGAGGGACTGAATATCCTCTTCCCCCATCCAGAGGACTGAACCAGGAAAAAGTATCATAATGTTAAAGACAGAATTTGGAGCTGTCCAACAGTGGGATAAGCTTCCAAGGAAATAAGTTCCCCATTGATGAAAATCTTGACATGAAAACTAGACAAGTATAGGGCTCAGACACAGAGCTGGATGGAATCTACCCAATTCTGACTCTGCATTTTATTTTACACATGAGAAAATTGAGCTTCAAGATGACGTGCTGAAAGTAACAGGTAGCAATCAGCAAAGGTGAGATTGGAACTCAGGTCCTCCTCTGAAGCTTTTCCATTGCCCCATTGTGGAGATGATGTAAAAGGGATCTCTATTCAACTAGGGCATTCTAGCTTCCAGATTTGGCATTTTGACTCCCATGCTCCTATTTTTACTCTGTCTTCATTAGAAGGACTTTATATAGGGGGCAGCTAGGTGGCACAGTGGATAGAGCACCAGCCCTGAATTCAGGAGGACCCGAGTTCAAATCTGGTCTCAGACACTTAACACGTCTTAGCTGTGTGACCCTGGGCAAGTCACTTAACCCCAGCCTCAGGGGGGGGGGGAAGAAGGACTTTATATAGATATTCTCATATATATATATATATATATATATATATATATATATATATATTCTTTTTTGTCTTTATGGGAACATATTATACTCATTGGAATATCTTAGTCTGCTTAACTATTTTCCAGCCAGTAAAATATAACCTTTATTTCTCTTAATGGAGCTATTTCCTAATAACTTGGCACCATTGTGATTATTATTTTATTTAGGGAGGCAATCAGGATTAAGTGACTTGTCTAGGGTCCCCCAGATGGTTAGTGTCTGAGTCTGGATTTGAACACAGGTCCTTCTGAATACAGGGCTAGTGATTTATCCACTGTGACCTAGCTGCCTCCACATCATTTTTTAAAACAAAATTGCATTTCCCCATTTGCTGCTTTGTGTGTGTGTGTGTGTGTGTGTGTGTGTGTGTGTGTGTGTGTGTGTGCCTGAGAAAGCCATAAACATGTCCAGAAATTTTCTTGGCATGGGGGGGAATGAGAGTTCTTCACGCCTAATCAATCATTTTTCTGAGCAGTTCAAAGAATGATTTATGAAAGGATTGAATTGGCAGGGCAAATAGGAATCATTAATTGTACACATTAGCTATAGACTTCTCTCAGTAGCTCAAGCCAAGAAGCATGAGCAGTTTCCCTTTTCTTCCTCTTTATTCCTCTCCTACCACCTGGAGAATCAGGATAAAAGTTTGGCCCAAACAACATTCAAGTCACCATGACAAAGGTCTATGTGACTTTCAATTGTCAAAATGAAGAAGAAAAGTCTTCTACCTTTTCCCACTGGTTCACTCCTCAGAGACTGACTGTATTTTGCCAAAGTCCTTATCCATTACGGTGATGTGCTGAACCTGATGAGTCAAAGAGGTTCTTTGGGACAGCCCTTTACCACATCAGTAACCCCAAACACTTCAGGCAACAATTAGCATTCCTTGCTTCAAAATGACTTACTTTGCAAGCTTTTGAACCAGGCTGAGCCAATTTCCCTGGCACATTCCTGTGTTCTTGGATTGTTTTTTTTAGAAAATGCTTGGCTTTGAAGGGGAGCTCATCAATGTGTGATTTTTATGACCTCCCAATTTAAAGGCTGGTTTTCAGTTGAGTAAGCATTTGGTATTTCTTTTATTAAAGACTTAAAAATTTTTTGAAAGCCACCTTTGATTCATATATGCCTTTTTCAATCTCCTCTCCTCAAAATGTCAAACAAAAATGATGAGTCTCTGTACAAGTATCCATTGTTGGTTTTTAATTCCTCTTCCTGATATTTGATTCTTATCATCCCAATGAATAGAGAAGTACATTGAAAGTCAAGAACTCAGTGTGAAGCCTACTTCAGCTTCATAGACACTGCATGACCCAAAGCAAATTAGGTCCTTGCTCCAAAACCCAGGGTCCTTATCTCTAAAATAGAAATATTAACCATAAATTAATATTATCTAAAATAAGATTTTAAGTGAAAATATAGCAGTTGGATGAGTGGTATGAAAATATATCTTCCATATGTAACCTATATCAAATTGTTTACTATCTTAGGAAGGGAGAGGTGAAAAAGGGAGGGAGAAAATTTGAAAGTCAGAATTTTTTAAAATGAATCTCAAAAATTGTCTTTACATATGATTGGAAAGAAAAGGGGAAAAAAAGAATGGATGTTGAGTTTGGGGGTCAGAGGATCTGGATTCAAATCCTGATTTTATAACTTTGCCATTTTCATTTTTAATTTAATTTTCATTTCAAAAACTAAATTTTCCTCAGCTTAAGTATTTTTGTTTCCATTTCTCCAAGTATTTAATTATTAAATTCTCCCATAAAAGACCCTCTTGAGCTATTTTCAATCACTTCCAGACCCATCTTTGCCATCCTACAATCAGCAGATATTAAAAATACGCATTCTAATTGATTTTAATTTTAAAAATTCATTTCAAGTTTATTTAACTTCTCTAAACTTCAGTGTCCTTTCTTCAAGTATAAAAGTAAAAAAAAAGAAAAAGAAGAAGAAGAAGAGTTGCAAAATACATTTCTAGCTCTAAAGACATAAGCCAATGATTAAAAAGCATCAGGCATTGAGCTCTGGACCAGGGGTCAGCAAGATGCAGATTCAAATCTTGCCACCCTATTTACCAACTGTGTGGCTTTGGAAAATTACTATTCTTCTTCAGGCCTCAGTTTCCTCATTTGTCAAAATAAGGGGATATAAATCCATCAGTTCCAAATCTATTTCGATATGAGTTTATCAGTCAGAGTTGTTATCTGGTTCTGCAGTGGTTACTGCAGTAGTGGGAGCCCCCTGTGCAGAACACATCAAATCCTTTGTATATTCACCACCTAGCTGAACCCCACAGAGGTACACTGAGAAAAGTGCTTTATAATTCTTAGCTATATATGAGTTATCAGTAATTCTTGAGCATTTCCAATAAAGTCTTCAAATATTGTTGTCATATTAAGTTATTTACAATTTTTTTTTAATTTAAGAAATTGTGGTTTAATAGATATTGCCCAAAGTAAGGAAGCTCATTTGACTTTTTCAGACCAGATCGACAGATTCATCTAAATAATCCTATTTGAACAATCATTATTATGGCAATAATAATTTTTATTATAAACAACTAGAATTTATGTAGTACTTTAAAGTTTGCAACATACTTTAGAAATATCTCATTAAGAGGTAGATACTATTATTGTCGGGGGGAAACTGAGGCCCAGAGAAGCTTTGACTTGCCCCATATCACAAAACTAGGGACTGTTTAGTAAGATTTGAACTCAGAACATTTTCTGAGTTCACTGAAACTTTGTTCTCAATATTCTGTAATATTAAAGAGTACTATCACCCTCATTTTCTCTTATTTCTAGTTCACTTATTCTTTTTACCTTTCCCTTTTCACTTGGACTTTTTGTAAACCCTTTTAAAGGCTTCTCAATGAACAAAACACCCCGTTTCCATAGATATTTGACCAAAACACTTTAGATTGCAAAAGTATAAAAAGTACACTGGAGAGGTACTTACCGTTTGAATGATGAACAGAATGGTCCCACAGAGGCGAATGTATTTATTAAAACGAAGCTCTAAGTACTTAAAAAAAAGAAAAAAAGGTAAATATTTTAGTGGGCATGACCAATACTTCCCATCCTAGAAAAGTGTCTATCATAGCATTAGATCTACAAGAATCAGAAGGTCAAAGCCTGAAGAAGAGCTCAGATCCTTTATAGGACCATCACCTGCCATCCATCCCCCAAATGAATAAACCCTTCTCAGGATCTTTGAAAACTTGGAAGAGCAATCTAGAAATTATGAAACTAATGATAAAGGAAGAAATTTCCATTGATGGCCTAAGTTAACATCAGACAGTCCAACTCTATAATGTAGGACAGTGCAAACAAAACAGGGCTCAAAGTTAGGGTAAATGAGTTAATTAAAGGGGCACTATTACTTCTGGATTTTTTTTCTTTGCTTATCTATATGAATTTGCAAGTCCTACATAGAATATTGCTTGACCTAAATAAAGACAAATACCTTTATCTCACTTTTTGTCATCTATGTTATCCCCCCATAGAGCACTGATAGTATCTTAATAGAGTGTTTTTCTCCCTTTTTATTGTTTTCTTTTTTCTGGTTGTACATATATGTTATTGTTTTTTTAATACACATTTTTAATGAATCATGTTGGGAGGAGAGAAAAATCATAGCAAAAGGGGAAAACCATAAGAGGGGAAAAAAAACAGAAGAAAAAAATTTTTTTTAAAAAGTAGCATGTGTTGATTTACATTCAGTTTCCATAGTTCTCTCTCTGGATTCAGATGGCATTTTCTATCCAAAATTTATTGGAACTGCCTTGGATCATTGAACCAAGTCTTTCATAGTTGATCATTGCATATCTTGCTGTTACTGTATACAGTGTTTTCCTGATTCTATTTGTTTCACTTAGCTTCAGTTCATGTAAATCTTTCCAAGCCTTTCTAAAATCAGCTTGTTCATCATTTTTTATAGAACAATAATATTTGATTACTTTCATATGGTATAATGTATTCAACCATTCTCCAACTGATGGTCATCTATTCATTTTCCAATTCTTTGATACCACAAAAAGAGCTGCTACAAAAATGTTTGTTAAAGAGAACCTCTTTTCCGTAAGTGGAGATCGCAAAGATGTGCCTCTACCTTAGACCAGGGCTTCTTAAATCTTTTCCACTAGAGATCTCTTTCCCCCCAAGAATTTTTTATGTGACCTTGGGTATATAGATATATAAAATAATTATACAAATCACACACATACTAATAATAAATCAAAATTTCCCAACCTCCACATTAAGTTATAAGATCCCATGTGGGGCTACAATCCACAGTTTAAGAAACAAGGTTCTGTAGAACCAAGAAAACATTGTAGATGGCAAGATTATGTGATGATCAATGCGATGACTCAAGATAATTGCAATAGACTTGGGATAAAAAAAATGTCATCTGCATCCAGAGAGAGAACTGTGGAAGCTGATTGTGGATTGAAGCATCGTATTTCACTTTCATTTGTATGTTTATTTGCTTTTTCTTTCTCATGGTTTTTTGCCTTTTGGTCTCACTTTTCTTGCATAAAATGACAAATATGGAATTGTGTTTAAAAGGTTTGTTTGTCAGATTGCTATCTTAGGGAGAGGGGAGTTAAGAAAGAGGAAAAAAAATAGAATACAGAGTCTTACAAAAATGAATGTTGAAAACTATCTTCACATGTATTTGGAAAAATAAAATACTATTGAGAAAAGAAAAAAAGAACAAACTATATTTCATTATAATTGGTTTCTTTAACCTCATGTGTTTAATGCATTTAAAAGCAATCAAACTGAGAAAGATCAAGTTCATCAGACTGCAAAAGAAGTTCAGAAAGAGGAAGGGGGGGGAAAGGAAGAGATAGAGAGACAGTGAGGGAGAGGACAGACAGAAAGACAGAGAGAAAGAAGAGAAGAAGAGAGAAAGGGGAAAAAAGAAAGAGAGAGAGGCAGACAGAGAGAGAGAAACAGAGAGAGGGAGGGAGGGAGGAGAGAAAGGAGGGGAAAAGGAAGAGAAGAAGGGAGAGAAAGAAGGAGAGAAAAGGGAAAGAAAGAAGTCTAATAGTGTAAGATAGTGATGAGTAGTAGTTGTTTTTATTGGTTTGTGTGTGTGTGTGTGTGTGTGTGTGTGTGTGTGTGTGTGTGTGTGTGTTTTGACCAGTTCTAGTACCAATAAAATCAGAGAATGAGCCCCACCCCTCCCCACAGAACAAACAATTGCTTATGACATTCCTTGGGTATTAGAGATACACAGATAAAAACAAAACAAAACAAAACAAAACAAAACAAAAATAGCCCCTGCTTTAAGAGGCTTACATTCCATAGGAGAATAGAGCTAAATATAGTGAAATATAAATGAGATAATGGGGACAGTTAAGAGAGGATTTAGAATATGAGGTCCTGAATTTGACACTTATTAACTGTGCAGGTAACTTAACCTGCCTGTTTGCGCATCTTTAAAATGTGACAGTTGGATAAGACAAAGATCTCTCCCAGCTCTGAATCTAAAACAAATTAATAATGAGAAAATTTGCTAGGGGTGAAATGAGAGGAAATAAAAACCAATATCAACTATGAAGATCTGGAAAATTTTCCAGGAAAAGTCTTGCACTTAAGCTGAGCATTAAAGGAAACTAAGAGAAGGCAGCATGCAAACTTGGATTGGTAGAGAAGAGACCAGAGAGATAGCCCAACTTATTTTACAGAAAGGCAAACAGTCCCATAAAGGGTGGCAAGATCAGGATTCGAACTCAAGTCCTTTGACTCAAAAACCAGCCCTTTCCATTGTACCTCACAAAAACCGAACCGTCCTCACTATGAAATTGCCCATCAGTTCTGTCAATTGGAGCAAAGAGACTAACTAGGAACTGCTGACCCCTGGTTGTTATGCTGTATGAAATAGAACACTTGCCTGTTGAGATTCAAAGTATTAATTAACAGACGAGGAAGGCTCAGGGGGGAGGTGAAGATGAAGGCTGAAGGCATCTCTGTCCAACCACAAATTCAAGGCTGAACCTTCTGTTTTCACCTTTCAAAAGCCCTTCTCCTTCATAGCTCTGGTCTCCCACCCCCTTTTTAAATTTCAAGCTATCTTGATTAAGCATCAACCCTGTGCAATGTCAACAGATTCTTCAGTTCTTGAGTATGCAGAGGACCCCCTGAGCCAGGCTTGGGGAGAGAGAAAATTTAGAAAAAAGACAATATGGCCTCCCAGAGCTCACAGTCCAATGCAAGTACAGGACACAGGTAGAAAGAAGGACAATGTATGATTTCCAGGAGCCCAACAGCTTTCTCTAAAGTATTTTACAGAAGCACAGCTTAGATTTCTATTGTGTGCACTTTTTGCTGTGAATGCCAGGTCTGTGCAGGCTCAAAAGATCACAGAGACAGAGGAGGAAACCGGGAGTTGGGGGGTCATCCTGATGTAATAGAGAAGCCAGGAAAGCTGCAAGGGTGACTTCAGACATACAGGACTGGCTATGGGAGCGGCAAAATTCACTAACACTAAAAGATTCAGAGAAATTTCTGATCTGCAGTGGGGAGAGAGTTTCTTACCACAATAAAATCACAAATCCACTCCTTACTCCTCCCTCTCCCCCTCTCTCACCTTCTCCCTTTTCTTCTCCTCCTTCTCCTTCTCTGCTTCTCTTCCTCTCTTTCCCCTCTCTCCCTCCCCTTCTTCTTCTCCCGCTCCTCCCATTCTCTCTCACTCTGGCTCTCCCTCTACCTATCTTCCTCCCTTCCTCCCTCCCTTTCTCCACCTCTCTCTCCCTCTCCTCTCATTCTCCCTCTTTCCTTCTCTCTCTCTCTCTCTCTCTCTCTCTCTCTCTCTCTCTCTCTCTCTCTCTCTCTCTCTCTCTCTCTCTCTCTTTCCTCCCATTCCCTCTCTCACTCTGCTTCTCCAATTGCCTATCTCTCTCTTCCTTTCTCCCACTCTCTTTCTCTCTCTCCTCCCTCTTTCCTTCTCTTCCTCTCCCTTTCTCTCTCTCTCTCTCTCTCTCTCTCTCTCTCTCTCTCTCTCTCTCTCTCTCTCTCTCTCTCTCTCTCTCTCTCTCTCTCTCTCTCTCTCTCCCCCTCTCTCCTTCTTCCTCTTCTTCTCCCTTTCTTTCTATCTGCCTCTCTCTCTGCCTATCTCCCTCCTTTTCCCCCCTTCCCCCTCTTTCTCCCCTTCTCTCCCTCTCTTCTCTCCCTTTCTCTCTATTTTGTGAAAAAGTGGTCATCTTGGATGTAAATTAGGATTTCATTTCCCCCAACAATGGAAGATTCATCAGAAGTTAGATTGAATGTGAGAATCATATCCTCTAGACTAACAATATTTAACGAATTATAATTCCAGAACTATACCTTCTCGTTTCTAAGGGGAGTAGATTAGTCCTTCTGGCCCTAACCTCTTGTTTCCTTTCCTGATAAAAATAAAAGTTCTCTTTTTCCCTCTCCCTTTCTTTTCTCCCTCTCCCTCTCTCTTCCTCTACTCCTTCCTCTCCCTTTCCCTCTGCTTCTCTCTCTCCCTTCCCCGCCCTTCTCTGTCTCTCTGTCTCTGTCTCTCTCATTCTCTGTATCTGTCTCTGCCTCCACCTTTCTCTCTACCCCTCCCTCCCTTTCTCCATTCTAATCCTCTCTTCTCTTCCTTCCTCTTTCTTCTCTTTTCTACCCTCTCTGTCACTCTTTCTTTCTCTATCTGTCTCTCTTTCTCTTTCTCCTTCTCTTCCTGTCTGTATCTTTCTCCTTTTCTCTGGCTATCCCTGTTTGTCTCCATCTCTTTGTCCTCCCCTCTCTCTGTACATGTATATTTATATAAATATACACATGAGTCTCTCTCTCTCTGTGTATATATATATATTTACACATAAATATATAAATTAAATCATAAATAAAATTTAAATCAGTAAATATTTATTTATTATATTTCTATATTATAAAAGGTCAATCATCTATCTACTAAACCATGTCATCTCACATATGCATATATATATATCTCTGCCATGATTCTAAAAAGTATATTGGAGAAAAGTGCTAGTATCATGAATATCTTAAGATAAGGTTTATTTCTATCATATACAGGTAGTATATGTCCCAATGTCTATTACATACCCATATATATATACATATACACAACATACACACACACACACACACACACACACACACACACATATATATATATATCTGTGTTTCCAGATATGAGATTTCATCATTGTATAGAACTCCCAGTCTGAACACTCCCTTCATTAATGCAGATCAATCAGCTGTCATTTATGTCTTAATCAATTGCCCTGCACTAAGAGATTAGGTTACGTGTCCAAAGTCACTGAGAAACGAAACTTGAATTCAGGCCTTCATGACCTCAAGATCAACTATCTATCCTCTAGAAAAAGCCCTGTTTCCTTTATATAGGTATGGGAGAAGAACAGGATGTACTTAATCTCACCCTTCAGAGATAACAAACGGAGTAAAGAATAGGATAATTGCTCTGTGCCAGGGCATAGGGAGGTTAATTGCCAGGATTGGGTTTGTCAGCAGGTGCTTTGCTATTTTACCTGGAAAATGAATTCAAAATAGATCCAAGCTCAGCTCTCTTGGTTCCCTGCTCAGTTTGTTTGTCCCCTCTCATTAATTTGAACTAGTTATATTTTTCTAGCCCTCATTCCAACCTTAATTTGAGATATATCATCCCTATGGCAAATTTCAGGGGGGGGGGGAAGGGACGTGTAAAGCTCCTGAAATCAACAAAATCGCAGTGGAAATCCTTCCATCCTTCTGCTTCCTAATGAAGCGACAAGGTGGAGAAGGATGATTAAATAAACATTTGACAGCGTCATTGCAGCATTCCCAAGAGATGATGGGGAAAGGAGAAAGGATTTGGTAAATGGGGAGGAAGTATGTTACAGAATTTAGAGTCAGAGGACTTGCCACTTAATACTAGCGTGACCCTGGCAGGGTCATTTAATCTCTTCTGGGACCCAATGGGAAGGGAAGGTGGATCTTTTTTTCTTTTTTTTTTTTAAAGCTTTTTTATTTACAAAACATATACACCGTTTTCAACATTCACCTCTGCAGAACCCTGTTTCAATTTGTTTTTCCTTCCCTTTCTTCCAGTCTTCCCCCTGGATGGCAAGTAATCCAATATATGATAAACATGTTCAATTGTCAGGGGGATCTTGATGACCCTTAAGGTCTCTTCTCATTCTAAATCTACAATCCCCCTGTAGATTTCGGATATGATTACAATCCTCCCTTAGCCAAGCTAAGAGGAGCACTGCTTGTATAGAAAGGGAAACATTAGAGATCTCCGCCTTAAGTGGGCCTTCGGTTCTTATTAAGGAGGGCTTTTTGTTCCACTGCCCAGGGTCTCTGGAAAGCCCACCTTCAGCCAAATTCAATATCGTAAGCTCTGCCCAGAGGTCAAGGGGCCATCTTACCTCGTAGGTGCTGGTGATCCCCAGTTTGTAAAAGACAGGGAGGAAGACCTCGGCGCTGACGATGACCACTAAGGCGTAAGTGATGGCAAAGATGCAGAAGATGGCTCCAAAGCGATAGACCTCCGACGGGGTCCCCAGGACTGTGACGGCCGACATGAAGCTGGCGGTGAGGGACAGCGCCACGGGGACCGCGGTCATCTTCCGGCCGCCCATCAGGAAGTCCTTGGAGGTCTGCTGGCCGCCCCCCGCGAAGGCGTAGTACACCCCGATGGCCGCGGAGATGAGCAGCATCGCGGCGAACACCAGGTAGTCCCACACCACGAAGGTGCCGATTTCCCTCAGCGCGCTCATGACTGCGCGGCGCAAGCTCCTAGCCAAGGGCTGGAGGGAGCCGGAGGCTCGGGGAGCACCTGGCTGGAGGGGAGTGGGGCGCGAGGGGCCTTATGTCAATCAGCCCGACCCCTGGAGTCTTCTCCGGGGAGGATCTCCTGCTTGGCCCCCCAGCCACCGGGGGGAACGCGCAGAGAGCGCAGCTGCGCGCGCCTGGAGCCGGGCACTGGAAGTGTGGGAAGGTGTGCAAGGAGACTCAGCAGGTGGAAGTGACTCAGCTGCCAGAGACTCACTGCTTGGCAGGCGGCACAGCGAGGCTGGATCCCGGACACTTGAATGCCGGTGACACAGGTGAGGAGCGCGATGTCTCCGAACCTTGGCCGGAGAACCAGCAGGAAGTGGGAACTTTGGCCACCCCGTGGGGAAGGGCAGATGCAAATTTCAAAGGAGAGGGAGAGGCCGGAGGAGGAGGGCGCGTTTGTCTGTCTCTGCAACTCCTTGCAATATGGGGGGGGGGGGGAGGGGGAAAGGGGGGGATTTTTCTTTTAACAGATAACCTCTCTGATCGTGGAGAAAGAGCCCTAGATCTATCTTACCTTCTCCAGAGTTCTAAAAACAAAACAACCAAACAAAAAGTGTTTGTCAGCTATTGGGACCACAGCCATGCGTGTGATCTTAGTGATACTGGGACACCTATGTTTATAAAGACTCGTCTCCAAATCAGATAATACATAAGCATGCTCTTGATAATAGTCAAGATTCCGTGTTGCAATAATGTATGCGAATTCTATGCAATTATGCATTATTTATGCAATTTCAGTGAGGTCCTGGGTATCTAAGTAGGCGGTAGCATGGAAAACTGAAGCACTGATATGATTATAATCCTCCCTTAGCCAAGCTAAGAGGAGCACTGACTGGATAGAAATTGAATATTAGAGTTCTCCTCTGGGAGATGGCTATGAACCACTACATGGCATTCCCAATCCCTCTAATTTTGTCCGCCTGCTTTTTGGATTTCTTTCATGGGTAAATGGTACACTGTTTCAAAGTCCGATTCGTTTTGTTCAGCAAAACAACTGTTTGGTCATGTATACATATGTTGTATTTAATTTTTACTCTAACATATTTCCCCCCCCCCAGGCTGGGGTTAAGTGACTTGCCCAGGGTCACACAGCTAGGAAGTGTTAAGTGTCTGAGACCAGATTTGAACTCGGGTCCTCCTGAATTCAGGGCTGGTGCTCTAGCTGCCCCTACTCTAACATATTTAACAAGTATTGGTCGACCTGCCTTCTGGGGGGAGGGGGAGAAGATTGGAAAAAAAAAGTTTTGGCAATTGTCAATGTTGTAAAATTACCCATGCATACATCTGGTAAATAAAAACTATTATTATTTAAAAAAAACCGGGGGGGGGGGCAGCTAGGTGGTGCAGTGGATAGAGCACCATCCTTGAATTCAGGAGGACCTGAGTTCAAATCTGGTCTCAGACACTTAACTCGTCCTAGCTGTGTGACCCTGGGCAAGTCACTTAACCCCAGCCTCAGGGGGGGGGGGGGAATTATTTAAAAAAAAAAAAAAAGAAATATTAGAGTTCTCAGCCTTAAGTGGGCCTTTCCTTCTTATTAAGTACAAGTGGACTTTTGATTAGTTTCATTTCTGATGAGGGTCTCTAGGAACTTTACTTATCCAATCGGAAAGCCCAGTTATGATGTTAAACCCCCAGGTTATATTTCCTCTATAAAAGATCTGCTTGTCCTGTAGATTTACACTACCTTCTCTGTGGATTGATGGTTTACATCTTGTTATAGCTACCTCTTTTTAGGGTGCTACATCCCTTTTCCGGTTTGCCCACCAGTCAATGGTGTAATCCACTTGCCCCACTAATCCCATTTCAGGGGTTAGTATGCTAACTTCTCTAAGAATTGAGCCCTCCAGTCAATAGCATAATTCCACCTTATGGCATCTTCCTCCTGGTTAATTGTGAATTTCATTAGGGAACCTGTCTTTCTCCTTGATAGTTTTAAAACCCCTTTTCTTGCTAACTTCTCTTAGAATTTAGCTTAAAGAATGCCTGCCATCTAGGGGAAGGGGTGGAGGGAAGGAGGGGAAAAATTCAAAACAGAAGGGAGTACAAGGGATAATGTTGTAAAAAAATTACCTATGCATATGTACTGTCAAAAAATGGTATAATTATAAAATTAATTTAAAAAAAAAAAGAATTTAGCCTAAAGCAGCACAATAAAAATCTTTGTTCTTTGATTTGGAGGATGGAAGCTTACAAATTCTTTGAGAAAACTTGCTATGCTAGCTTGTATCCTCAATTTTCTTTTGGGGTCTGACCCCGTACCTCATCATTTGGTGGCTAACCTCATCATTCTGGTGATCTGGTACAGGAAGTCAAAACTGCACCTCATTAACTTATAAATATGACTAATAACCCAGTCATTAAAGCCACAAGCTTTATGTAATATGATTGCTGGGTAGTAGATTTTTGAGAGAGAAATGATTATTAGTAACCAATGATTTGGGGAGTTCCAGAATTCCCTCATTTTTCTATAGTCATTTCAAAGTTCAATGTCTTGAAGAACACTGAATTTATTCTCCTCAATCTTGGCCAGACTCCACCCAATCTTAACAGATATCTCTAATCTTAGAGGAATTCTATTCAACAGGTGGCAGTGGATCTTTTCATCTAGA